>NW_006159609.1:3845085-3873899 GCF_000334495.1 Tupaia belangeri chinensis
TTTTTTTTTTTTGAAATCCAAGTGGATACATGTGCAATGTCTCATGGGTTAGGAGAACTTTTAAAACTTCCAGGCTGAGCGATCAGCAATTAGCGTAATGGTTCTCACTGGACTCCCACATAGTCGACCGCGATTCGAGTCCGGGACCCGGTGGCTTAAACTCATGCCGGACGTGTGTGCATGCGTGCCCAAGATCCCAAGAGGAGAAAGGAGGAGAAGGGATTGTGGCGTGGCCATCCCCCTGGGGGTGATTTCTCATTTTCTGTCTCTCTGTCTCTGTCTTTCTCATGAGCACATGCACCCTATAGCAAAAACCTCTCCAAACAAAACCAAAAAAACCAAAAACAAAAACAAAAACAAAAAACCTTCCAGGTAGGATTGTAACGAGGGATGGATGGTCTTCCTTGAATACATGATGTGTTTTCCTGTGTTACTATAATGCAAGAGAAATGCTCACAGACAGGAGCTGATCTGAGTGAGGGCAGTATATTCTGGTCATGTAAAAGATATTCTAAAGAAGTGATGATTTTTTCCTAAAGAGAATGCTGAGGTTTCTCTTATCCCAAGTAGGGTAGCGAAGGCAGGTGGAGGCAGGAATATGGAAACCAATTATTTGCTAGCTTCAAGTACCTGACTGTGTAAGGAAACTTCAGCCTTGTTCTGTTGGTGGTGGCTGTAATTGTGGGCATTGTGTAGGAATTACCAAGAGGCTTATTTCAGTGTAGTAGAAGGTCAACCTTTTTTCATCAGAGCTGTCAGGTAAAGTGAAACTGCTCTGGATTTCTTCCTACATGGCTCATATCTGGAGTCATATCACAGGAATACATGTTTTTTTTTTTAAGAATTATGTATTTAATTTTATTTATCATTATTATTTTTTTGAAGTTTGCAACAGGGAACATGCACTCACCAGAGAGAGAGAGAAAGAGAGAAAGCAAGCTGCTAGGTCCAGGACTCAAACCATAGTCAGCCACGTACGAGTCCAATACTTAACCCACCACACCACCTACTGGCCCCAGTAATGCATGTTTTTAAAGACAGTGAATAGGTTATGGCATGGCATATCTCAACAAAGTAAAAAATGTTATTGGCTATTCAAATATACCCGCCCACCTTCCAAAGTAATAGAATAATCATAAATACATATTGTACAATATAATGTAATGTTCAGTGCTGAAGAAGATGGAAATTTCTATCTCTGTGATTTCATAATTATACCCTATATGCATGCTGGTAAAAAACATATTTTACTCCTGTAAAGTAAATTTAAAAGGAAAATCTAAACATGGATTCTATTATAAACCACTATTGCCTTGAACTTTCTGGTGAGAGACACTGACTCTTAGGTTGGAATAGCTGAATTTGCATCCAGGTTTTTCCTGTTAATAACTGTGACACTGAGTGAGTCACTTAATATTGTAAGCTTTGGTTTTCTTACCCATAAAATGGTACTAATAATCATAAATATCTTATAGAGTAGTTAAAAGGTTTAAATGGGGGACCAGCAGTTAGCGTAATGACTATGTCACTGAACTCCAATATAGTCGACCATGGTTTGAGTCCTGGACCTGGTGGCTTAAACTCATGCCAGGCGTGTTTGCATACATGCCCAAGATCCTGAGAGGAGAATGGAGGAGAAGGGAATGTGGCGTGGCCATCCCCCCTGGGGGGTGATTTCTCACTTTCTGTCTCTCAGTCTCTGTCTTTCTGGCAAGTGCACCTGCCCTGTAGTAAAAACCTCTCCTAAATAAATAAATAAATAAATAAATAAATAAATAAATAAATAAATAAATAAAAAGGTTTAAATTAAATACTGCCTATAAGAATTGAGCTTGGTTCCTTGTATTTGGTAAGAACTCAAAATGATTATTACTGTTACTTTTCTCAGCATATCTATTAAAAATAACCGTAAGAGTTAAACAGCATAGGGGCCAGCAGGTGGCATGGTTAAAGGTGCTGGATTAACACATGACCGACTGGTTTGAGTCCTGGACCTGGCAGCTTGCTCTCTTGTGTTCTCTTTTTCTCTCTCTCGCTGTCTCTCTCTGGTCAAATTAAAATAATAATAATAATAATAATAACAACAACAAATTGAATTACATCATTAAAAAATTTTTTAAAGAAAGATTTAAACAGCATTTTCTCTTAGAAAACACCAGCAGTTAACGTAATGGCTATGTCGCTGGACTCCCACGTAATTGACCGCGGTTTGCGTCCCGGACCTGGTGGCTTAAAACTCACGCTGGGTGTGTGTGCGTGCGTGCCCAAGATCCTGAGAGGAGAATAGAAGAGAAGGGATTGCAGCATGACCATCCCCCCTGGGGGGTGATTTCTCGCTTTCTGTCTCTCTGTCTCTGTCTGGCGAACGCACGCGCCCTACAGTGACAATCTCTCAAAAAAAAAAAAAAAAAAACAACAAAGAAAACTTCATGTTTTGTACCCATTGTGTATCGAGTTGCCAGGAAACCCATGACACATTTTTGCATAGAAAAATACCTCATGACTTTTCTACTGACCTAATGGTATTTGTGTAATTCTGGATCGATTAATTCTGCTAATGAGGGAGAAGGCAATCAATATAGTTTATGCCAAGATGCTCAGTAAAACAGATCCAGAGAACTTTTCACAGTTCATAGAATATGTCATGTGTCACAAAGCAAATAAAAATGGAAGCCTCCAAAGCCATACTGAGAACACAGGTCACTCTTCTTTATTACTGTTACTTTTCTCAGCATATCTATTAAAAATAACCGTAAGAGTTAAACAGCATAGGGGCCAGCAGGTGGCATGGTTAAAGGTGCTGGATTAACACATGACCGACTGGTTTGAGTCCTGGACCTGGCAGCTTGCTCTCTTGTGTTCTCTTTTTCTCTCTCTCGCTGTCTCTCTCTGGTCAAATTAAAATAATAATAATAATAATAATAACAACAACAAATTGAATTACATCATTAAATAATTTTTTAAAGAAAGATTTAAACAGCATTTTCTCTTAGAAAACACCAGCAGTTAACGTAATGGCTATGTCGCTGGACTCCCACGTAATTGACCGCGGTTTGCGTCCCGGACCTGGTGGCTTAAAACTCACGCTGGGTGTGTGTGCGTGCGTGCCCAAGATCCTGAGAGGAGAATAGAAGAGAAGGGATTGCAGCATGACCATCCCCCCTGGGGGGTGATTTCTCGCTTTCTGTCTCTCTGTCTCTGTCTGGCGAACGCACGCGCCCTACAGTGACAATCTCTCAAAAAAAAAAAAAAAAACAACAAAGAAAACTTCATGTTTTGTACCCATTGTGTATCGAGTTGCCAGGAAACCCATGACACATTTTTGCATAGAAAAATACCTCATGACTTTTCTACTGACCTAATGGTATTTGTGTAATTCTGGATCGATTAATTCTGCTAATGAGGGAGAAGGCAATCAATATAGTTTATGCCAAGATGCTCAGTAAAACAGATCCAGAGAACTTTTCACAGTTCATAGAATATGTCATGTGTCACAAAGCAAATAAAAATGGAAGCCTCCAAAGCCATACTGAGAACACAGGTCACTCTTCTTTTGTCTCCTGGTAAATCTCACACTACTTAGGATAATCACAATTGGCTTGAATCTGAAATCAGATGGAACTATTTGTGGTGGATAAGAGACTGTGACATGTGAGTGTTTATATTGACACGATAGCAACTGTAACTAATAAGGCATTAGGAAATGTTCAATAGAAGAAGACATATTTTTTGTGACTTGCGTAAGTGTTGGGAAAAATATAGTCTTGTGAGCTGGACTGGAGACGTCTGTCACATTGCTGTCTTTATACTAGTAGGTACCATGAAAGCTGAAAGCTCAGTCAGCCAATTCAGCTTCAAACTTTTTCATGTGTTCTAAGATGCCCACAGAGTCATGAGTACCAACATATAGGCTTTCATTCTAGTAACAGTGTAGTGTTTAGAATTGTTGGAAAGTGGAAGGGTACATTGGGAAATGAATATTATTCCTGTAAATGTATGAGCAGAGACTAGATTAATACACAGGAGGAAAGTTTTATAGGGAAGATAGGAAAATGATGGATTAGCATAGGAGATAAATGATGATTAAAGAAGCCATTGAGTTTTAGCAAGAATAAAGGTTTTGAATAAATGCATTATATCCCATGTTCCTGGAGGAGTAAATATTATAAACATGTTGCTTTGTTCAGTGTTTGTCATAACTTTAATGTAATACATTTGTGCTTATGTATTTGTTTATTTTTGCTTTATTTTTGTAACAGTCCAATAAAAGATAATAGTAAAGGAGTGGAAATGATGTGGACATTATATACCAAATAGATTTAACAGTGATTGATTATTGATTAGATGTGTGAGCTAAGCAAAGAAATCTAGAATAATGCACAGGCTTTTGTCTTGGGAGATTGGCTGGATTACAGTGGTATTCTCTATTTTAGGCAAAACAGGAGAAGGGACATGTTTAAAGAAGGCAGTGAAATCAGCTCTTGACATATGAAATCAAACTGTTTATGGACTACCTAGGAAAATTTTTTTAGAAAGCTATTGGATAAGAAAATCTAGAACTAAGAAGATCTGGGTGAGGTTTATTGATTTGGACAATATCAACACATAAAAGTCATAGCTGAAATAATAGATATGATGCAATTACTTAGGAGAAACCTATAGATTAAGAGAAGAGAATGGAGCCCTGATGATACCCAGAATTTAAAGAGAAGGTGGAGGAAGGGAGTGCCCCCCAAAAGACAGAAACAGCAGCCAGAGAGGTAGAGAATTAACAGTGGGATAACTTGCCATGGGAATGAATGCATTAAGAAGGAGCAGTCTCTGAAGCACATCATTGGAAATATTAAAACAGAGGAGACTATAAAAGGTAGTTTAATGAGAGGTAAAGCAAGAGGAACTTAACTATCTGGTTTTAATCAAGATCTGCTGCGTAGTAGTTATAAGATTGTGTGGAGTTTCTTAATCTCTGTGTCTCAGTCACCTCTTCAATGTAAACAAAATAAGCAAAGTTTCCTGCTTTCCCATTGTCCTTTGCTTTGGATGAGCAGTCCAGCTGGCTCAAGCTTTTCTGAACTTTAAACTCTGAATAATGGTCTATATTCAGTAATTCAAATGTCCTGTCCTAGGTTAGAACCCCCACATCTCTAATACCTACAACAAAAGAGCAAGTTCTTTTTCATTTGGCAGATGGTGACCTCCTCACAGGTAGTTTCTGCAGAGTAATGAGGAAGAGAGTCCAACTGCAGTAGAAGAAGAATGAAAGGTGAAGGATCAAGTACTTGTAGGAAGACTTTTAGAGTATCTACAGAGAGAAAATTTAAAATAGGAGAAATAAGGTATGTTTTTTAAAAATAGATTGCTGAGGATGTGGGAAGGAATGGATAGAATTCTCAGCTCACAGGGTCATTAGTTCTGGAACTGAGGCTACTAGAATATATACACCTAGAGTACCACATAGGAAAAATCAATCACAAGGTAGTAAACTTCCTGCTTGACACTATCTTCTCTCTATAGGAGAGAGCTGATGATTAGGGACTAAGTGAGTGACCTGGTGGTAGTTGGAATATTCTTTAAAGAAAACTGAGAAAGGGGGAGCTTCCTTGAATCATTCCTTAGGATCTGAGTAGCTTTAAGAGCAGATCTGAATTTAGAAATAGGTATGTGAAAGGATGGAATTGGTAAGGCTCTGTGATTTTCTTCGAAGTCATAGAAGCAAGTTTTTGCAAGCATGGAAATACCTTCAAGGCCATGCTGCAGGCTGTCAGATGAACTCTCACACCAAATGGGGCAAAGACAAGACCTGTGTGCTTCACTGTTTTGCTGCAGACCAGCTCTGTAGGCAGCAAGACTATCAAATAAAGATTTCTCCTTGCAGAAAAATGGAGCACCTGATTTCTCTGTGTAAACACAATTCAGAACACTAACTCAACCAATCACAGCCACCGTGAGTGGCTTTATGCATTAGCTTTATTCATCAACACATTGAATTCAAACACTTGGGTTTCTTTATTTAATACATGAAGTTCTCACCACCCTACTCATTACACTGCCTTTTTCTTTCACTCCTAATATCTACCTCCTAGGGCTTTATTCTATAGGATACTGAGTCAATCCCATTATCAAAAATGAATATTTTCTGTTGAGTACTACAACTCCTTTTGACAGTTTGTTACAATATTTTAAAATTTTATTTTGTTCATTTCCTCCATGAAAGAGAGCTACAAAGAGAGATAGAGAGAGATAAGCACCCCCAACAGAATTATGACTTCGTATCTACCCTCAGCCTTGACCTGCCAGGATCATGGGCACATGCCTGCCATGTACAGGGAGGTCTTAGGTTATGAACCTGGGACCTTCCTTGGGACCCCAGTATCACAGAGATTTGCATTACCACTGTACCACCATGACTGGCCTTAACAGTATTTTTGGAAAGTGGTATATTTGTACATCATAATACCCTATACAGAAACTGTTATTAGGGAATTAATGGAATGTTCCTTTCATCAGAGAATCCTATATGGTTATATTTAAGATCTCAAATGTTTGTGGAACGTTGAAGTGCATGGCAGTACCCAAGATTCAGGGAGAAAACAAAGAACAAAACCTGAAAAAAAAATATGGCTCAAATGCAAATCTTAAATAAGGTAGCATTTTGAGGCTCCCAGCCTGAATTGCTGGTGGAGAAATGAAAGAAAGAAAAAAACAACAAATTTTTTTGTAAAAATTTATATTTTAGTAACTATATAGCATTTTAGAAAAAGTAACAAATTTATAGGAAACCTAAATTGGAAACCTAAATTGCCCAGAAATGAGGCAGTTGATATAATAGTGATAAAAAAAAAATCAAGAAGCTAAAGTCTCACCCTTAGATTTCAATTTCTCATACAAATTTTATCTATTCAGACCCCTGTATTCCACTTAGAAGCACTTGCATTTATTCCTAATCCACTCATAGATGACACAAACACCTCAGAATACTGGTGCCCTTTGTACTAGTAACAAAACAGGACCCTGGTAACCAAGGTAACAGAAAAGACCTTTTCTTCCAGTCTGATGTGAAGGGGGTGAATAATCCATCTCTAAATTCTCCTTGAGTTCTAACATGCATACCATTCTAAGTGCCTTTGTTTCAAGAGCTGGTAATCAAAAAGAGCCAAGTAAGATAACCTAGGTGTAAAAGCACAGGTTTTGAAAGCAATTAAGGTCTTGTTCACAACCTAGATTTACTTCTTAGCGCCTGGGTTACCTAGAGTAAGTTATCTTAGGTTTTGGGGTTTTATTTTCTTCATCTGTAAAAGAGGCTAATAATTCCAACTTGATGGAATGACTATGAGGACAAAATGATGTATGTAAAGCATTTGGCACTGTAACTATTACATGGTAAAGGGCCAGTCAATGGTCAAACAGTATTAAGATTAGTAAGTGCATATAAAGTTAAAAGAGTACATCTAATGTTTGCTGCATGTGGACATCATTTCATTTTATAATTATGTATAGTTAGAGTAATAACATGCTAGCAAGCCTGGTAGGGGCTCACTGCTCACCCTGTGACGGAAGTTACTTTACCAAATTGATGTTATGTATTTGTCTTTGTCACAGACTGAATGTGAGCTATCGTCTAAGAGCATTTAATGAGTACATAATAGATCCTCCAGGAAATTATTATCTAGTGGCTATTTGACACCCTGTATGTGTTTTATTAAAATTTTTCATATGAAAGGATATAGAAATGGGTGAATGACTACATAAGTGGAATTAGTCTTATAAACTTTCTCTTAACAAAGGATAAAATTATGACTACTAAATTTAATTTTAAATACATTTTTATCCCACAAATCTATTGCAAATGCATGAATAAGAGTAAGTATAACCTACCCTAGCTGTGGAGGTGCAGGTAGTACGGTGCTGCTGCATGATGTTGGAGCCACACAGCAGGACCAGATTTGGATCCCAAGTCCACCTGAACATGGCAAGCAAATCTGTACATGCCTATGATCCTGGCTGACAGGGAGATGGGGGAGGATTACAGTGTGGTGAGACCTCTATCTCTCTCTGTCTCTCTTTCAAGAAGCAACCTTAAAAAAAGAATATAAGTATATTCTGACTTGTCCAGGATCTTGCTTGTCTTTCTTGTCATATAGTTCATATGATAAATTATAGCCAAATATGTACTGTCACTTGTCTCATAAGAAATATTAACTTGGTGATAATTGCAGCTATAGATCTAGAGAAGATATCATTGTCATTGTTTATTTATCTGTACAAGCATACCTCAAAAAGTATATGAAAAAAAGAATTAAAGTAAAAGTTATTTGGGGTAAATGTGTAAATGCATGCATTTGTTTTTATTATACACATTTCCAAGACCTTTCTGAAAATTCCATGTTTGTGTATGAAGGTTCTGAGCATAAATAGTCTTCAGCTAGTTCTTTTTTTTAAAGAATTATTCTGTTTAACTTTATTTATTTTAATTAATTAATTTATTTTTTGAAGAGGTTTTTGCTATAGGGTGCGTGTGCTTGCCAGAAAGACAGAGAGAGACAGAGAGATAGAAAGTGAGAAATCACTCCCCACGGGGGATAGCCACGCCACAAGCCCTCCTCCTCCATTCTCCTCTCGGGATCTTGGGCATGCACACACACACACGCCCGACATGAGTTTAAGCCACTGGGTCTGGAACTCGACCTGCAGTTGGCTACATGGGAGTTCAGTGACATACCCATTATGCTAACTCCTGGTCCCAATTTATTTTAATTTAACCAGAGAGGAACAGAACAAGAGTGAGAGTGAGAGGAAGAGAGAGAGAGGGAGGGAAAGTGAGAAAGCAAGCCATCAGATCTGTGACTCGAACCACGATTGGCATTGTGGGAGTCCAATGCCCTTAACTACCATGCCACTTTCCGGACCCTTCAGCTAACTCTTCAGTTGGCAAACTTGTATTTACCTCTCTAGGTACAGAAAAATATACTTTCTTTGTGAGGATTATCTTATTTCATTCGGGTGGAATTAGCCACATTTTTCTTCAGGTTTTTATGACCCATTTAATACTATTAGTACCTACAGCATTTATTATGTAAGTCATATATACTGGATTTAGATTACATATTAATACTATGATTATATATATTATAAATGTGGCATTTATAGATTTGTATCATGTTTGTTTACTGTCCATGTGTTTTATTCTCTCAATACTTGCATAAGTGGATTGCATACAAAGGCATCAACTGTGGGCTGTTCTAAGACAGAGAACATGCTCAAGTTATAACATGTACTGTTGATGTGTGGAAAAGGGAGCTTTGCTCATTAGATATCTGCCAGATAATTTTTTGTTTCTGCCAGATAATATTTTACCATAGTGCTTAGCATATATGCATGTTGCACAGGTTTGAGGAGTATTTTGTTTTGTTTTATGTACCACAATGAACTTCCAGGCTATTGGTTTTCAGGATAGGGGCTTCTACATTATGAAGCGCTGGCTTCTGGTGTTTTCTGTCAGACTGCAGCATCTGAGTAGTTCATGCTGTGCCTGTCTTCTAGTGATGAGAAGTCTGCAGAAGTTATCTGGCCCCCTGCCTGGCCCTGACAAAGATATCGAGTAAACACCTAAGAATTAAGGTCCAGAGACATTGTCAAGGAGCTGCTTTCCTCTGCTTACCCACAGACACTTTCTTAATTGCCAGCTTCTATAAACAACTGGCATTCTTTATTTGTTCCTGACTCAAATCTTTTGATGAGTCCTTTTCATTTACAGCCACAGAAGTACTCAAACCCTGTAGTGTTAAGTAGACTATATGAAGTCATTTGCATTTAAAGAATCTTTTTTTAGGGAGGAGGGGTTGTTTTTCTCCATCTACTGTGTGTGCATAGATCACAGGAAACCATGTAGTTCTAACCACTGCAAGCCTGTGCTGCTTAAATAGCCTCCCTGCCCTCACCTTGTGGATTTTTAAGGGGCCTCAGCTTTGTTCTGCCCAGAAAAGAAAAATAAACCAAAATATCCTCAAAACAAAGCTTCAGATATATCATAGTTGACACTTCCTTGGAAGTTTTCAGGAAGATGTTTTGCACCATCAACTTTGTGGAAGAAATATGGCAAATTGTTGGCTTGTGCTTTTCTCTGCATTGGTCTGCATGTTAGGGACCAGCTTTCCCAGGTCCATCCCAGTGATGAAGATGTCCCACTAGAGACATGCTCCAACTGAGCACATGCAATTAATAAAGCAAAGCATGAAAAATACTTACCTGTGTTTACTACTTTGGGTAAAGACATTACCAAAGATAATGAAGGATAGTTACTCTGTGGCTTATCATTTGCATAAGATGAGAACTCTTCCAAACTCTAATGTGTTCTTCAGATTTTAAGCAAGAATAAATAACCTTCCTTAAAACCCTATTAGGTACCAGCCATATGATAATTATTTGATGTGTATTATTATTATTTTACTTAACCCTTCAAAAGGGTAGATGTTACCAACCTCCATTGTATCGATAGTAATTTCAGCTTTAGAGATTTTAGTATTTTCCCAAAGAATATGTGACTAGTAGCTGGAAGAACAAAGATGTAAAGAAAGCTTGTCTGTTTTCAAAGCCAGTTCTCTCTCCCTTATTCCTGACTGCTCCCTTTTTATCCAGTTTTGAAAGTAGATGTGCCTGGAGGGAAAGGTCATGATTGTGAAGATCCTGGGTAAACTTTCTTTACTAGGATATTATCTCTTAATGAAGCTCTGCAGGAGTGCAGATAATCAGAATCTGCTGCAGTATGATTTTCCTATAAATGAAAGCTATGTGTTTTCTTAGCACTGCAGGTCACAAATTCAAGAGAGGTTGTCTGTCTTGAAACAGTATCAGAGAATGAGAGGGAGACCTTTGCATAGTGATTTAAATCTTCTCTGCTTTACCCTCATAGCTCCTGAGTACCCACATTGTGCCCATTATTTTCTGTCTATACAAATTATTCTTTTTCTACTTAACATTTTCTTTTCTTGGTCTATTTTAAAAATTATTTTATTCTATGGAGTATGAGCTAAAATTTTTTGCTATGTAAAGTAAATGTTTGTGGAAAAATGTAAAAATAAATAAATGAAAGAAAAAAAAAAGAACACCTAAAAAAATTATTTTATTCCAGGGCCAGAAACTGGCATTATTGTTAAAGTACTGATAACCCAAATGGCTGACAATGCTTGGAGTCCCAGACTTGTTGGCTTGAAAATTGCACCAGGGGTGTGTGTGTGTGTGTGCATACCCAAAATCCCAACAGGAGAATAGAGGAGAAGGGATTGTAACATGTCTATCTCCCCCAGAGAATGATTTTTTACTTTCCTTTCTCTATCTTTTTCTAGTGAGCACATGCACCCTATGGCAAAGACCTTAAAAAAATTACTTTATTCCAGTAAGACATCTTACTTGTGATTATAGTGCTTTTCACCCTACATTTTCAATATGCTTCTTTGAAAGAAAGCTTACCATACAGGGACATAAAGGTAGTATTCCACTTGTGTAAGAGAGACAGTATCTCTTTCATTCAGGGAGATGCTTACACTGTATGTGTTCTCATTTTACTGTAGTAGGTTGAGTGTATTCCAGGTGAAGCAGTGGAATAAGTTTGGAGTATGAAGATAGACGTTTTACAAAGACCTTTCTTAGCCCCAGGAGAACTCAGAAATTGCTTTGTGAGTTTTAATACTACATCTGCTCTTACACTAAGCTGGTTAGTGAGAAAGCAAAAATTCAGCCTTTAGAAACAGATGGATTTGAGTTCAAATTCCCTGTCTAGCATTAGCTGTGTATCCCTAGGTGAGATACTAATTTTCCGAGTGTCTTTACTGTTACCTATTTAAAAAAATGATACAGCAACACTTGTATGATCATAATAAGGATTAGCAATAAAATATATAAACTATCTGGCACAATGCCTAAATGCATGATAGGACTTTAATACCTGCTTGCTCTTATGGTTATTATTTTTGTCATATTGAAAGAACAGTAGACATTGCTTTATAAGAAGCACCTTCTGTGCCCATTGTCTCTAGGGTTATCTTTTGCTGTTGTACCAAATGGTAAAGGAGAAGTTTAGAACCCGTAAGTCTATTCTTTTACAAAGAAGTCTTGACCTTTCATCAGACACTACATGCTATGCTCTGAAGCTCCATATGTAATGATTATAACTGCTCTCTCTGTTTCTGAGAGAAGTTACAGAAGCCAAATTAGTTGTTTCTGGCCTATGAAGGTTTTCTTTTGAAATTTACAAATTCAGTGAATTAACTTGAAAGGCCCAATTTCTTGTAGGCCTGCCTAAAAAGACTGCTTTGGTGGTCTAATCACCTCCCATTCTGGCCCGTAAGTAATTAGCAGTCTGTAAAGTGCACCTGCCAAGTACCTGGAGACACATAGAGAATCTATCTTTAAATGGGCTAACAGATATATGTGTGGTAAAGGAAAAGAATCAATTTAACTGTGGTCAGAACTTGAATAGAGTGGAATTAAGCTTAGATTCAGAATATTCCACTCTCTTTAACCACCGACTTAGACAGTCTTCCTGGAAAGGGAGGAAAAAAAAAATACTGTAACTTGATTTTAAGTACTCTTTTTATACAAGTTATTTCTCTTGATTTTTTAAAAATAGCTAAATCAATCTCCAGGTGCTCTCTGAGATTTCTAGATGGGAATAAAAGATTTTGTCTCATTTTTGTGTGTAATTTCTCAGGGTTATTACAAAGTTGCACACATTGACTATTCAATGCACCTTGTATTTGAAAGAGAAAAGCCCTCAATCTTAGAACACACACACACACACACACACACACATACACAGACGCAGACGTATACATATATACGTATATGCATCATGCCCCTGCACAATGTCATTATTTGACAAAATTTACATTCCTTCTTAAAGAACTTGATATTATTTAAAATAGAAACTGAGACAGAATTTATTATGTGCAGATAATGTCCTATAATTTCTACAAATATTGAACTAATGTAATCGTAATACTGAGTTAGGCACCATTATCATGCACAGTGAGGTCAAGCCCTTGCCAAAGGTAACCCAAGGTCACCCAACTTAAATGACCTTTAATGGAGCCAGAGTTTTGTACCAAGAAGTCTGGTTCAAGAGCCTTTTACATGGTGCAGTGCAAACCCACTAAAGAAGCATACAGGGAAATATCAAGTCTAGAGTGCCTCAGACTTGCTAACTCTCTTGGTAAATACACATTTTGTTTCATCACTAGCATTTAAGCTGTCTTAAGGATGGCTTCAGAAGGAAAGGAATTGTGGAGAAACTCAAATCCCAACATGAAACTGAAGGGCAACTGAGAAGGACATCTTGGGAAGGCCTCAATAGTAGCTAATAATAGCATTTACTGAGTGCTTACTGTGGGGTATGCAATATTCCAAGCACTTTGCGAATTAACTTACGCCATGCTCAATATAACCATTTAAAAAAGGCATTATTATTTTCATTTTTTTGTAAAATAAAGCTAAGGCACAGAGAGGTCAATTATATGCTGAATATACAGCTCAGAATGTGCACTCAAGTGACACAAGCTGGGGATGAGCTTCAGGGAGCCTGGATTCAAGGTCTATCTTCTTAACCACTACACTTTGGTCTCATGGAAAAAGGATGATAGGCTGTTACTCTGAGACCTCTGTTAACTCTACCACTTCAGCCTGGTTCCCTTGTACTTGTTTCCCTGCAGGGAAAAGTGATCAGAAGTAAACATCTTAGATTGTATCTGGGCTGCATGTTGTCTCAGGAAAGACTTGGGTTGATAGGCCTTGAAAGATTTCAGTTAAAACCTGGATATGAAACCACCTCCCTCCCTTCCTTCCTTCCTTCCTTCCTTCCTTCCTTCCTTCCTTCCTTCCTTCCTTCCTTTCTTTTTGCTATAGGGTGTGTGCACTTGACAGAGAGACAGAGATAAACAGACACAGAAAATGAGGAATCACCCCCAAGGGGATGGCCACACTGTATTTCCTTCTTCTCCATTCTCCTCTTGGAATATCAAGCATGCACATACACGCACCCAGTGTGAGTTTTAAGTTGCCGTGTCTGGGACTTAAACCACAGTCGACTATGTGGGAATCCAGCAACATAACCATTAAGCCATCTGCTGGTCCAAAACCCACTTTCCTTCCTTCTTTCCTTTTGATATAGGGCACCTGTGCTAACCAGAGAAACAGAGAAGGAAAGTGAGAAATCACCCCCCTGGGGATATGGTCACACCACAATCTCCTCTTCTCCATTCTCCTCTCAGGATTTTGTACATGCACATACATTTATTGAGTGTTATTTCAAGCTGCTAGGTCCAGGACTCAATTTATGGAGCCAACTATGTGGGATTCAGCTACCTTAACCTCTATCCCATCTCCTGGTCCCCAAACCACTTTTCTAACCCACCTTAGAAAAGAGTGTTGACACTATTTGTAATGGTTCCAACAGCCTAACTTTTAAAAAATGCTATAAGTTCAAAGAATTTCTATTGTAAAATTAGTAAGATGACTGACTAGAGGTGCCTAACCTGCTTCCTTCAAAAGAAGAACCAAAGTAAAGAATAAGCTGCTGACAATCATCTGCAGTGTTTGAGGGAGTGATGGAGAACAGTGTGGATGTGGTAGAGATGTTTCATGGCATAGAGTCTCAGCTTGGCATTTTAAAGAGGAGGGCAAAGAACTGCTGCCCTCTCTGTCCTGCATCTACTGCCTTTTCTTTAGTTGAGATTGAATTGGAACTGAAAGGAACTTCTCATAATGGGAAGAAGCAGCAGCTAGGTAAGCAACTTCTCCTACAACCACTGGCACGGGGAGCCACTGGAGTAACCTTAATATACCTCTACCTCCACATCCTATGGGAGAAGTGAAGTGAAATACCACAGTCACCCCACATACTACACTGAGCATCCCCACCCCCTGCATCTTATGAAAGCAGCCAAGTGAGCAACCATGCCCTGAACCGAATTTCAGCGAGACTCTAATCCCCTACATCTTCCAAAGCATGTCAGAGAACAACCGCAGCCACAGCCCAGCTGCTAGAAGTGTCCCAACCCCCTGCATTCCATGGGAATAGTCAACGTAGGCCACAGAGTCCATGCTCATGCCTCAGTGATGTTGATTATAACTGAAGAAATTACATGGAGACTACAGTTCTACACCTAACTAGAATCAAAACTAATATACCCTGAAATCCTAGAACACATATATTAGAGATAGTCTTTCACCATAAAAGCCATCCCATAAAATTGGTAGAGGCAACTGTTTCATCAGAGTACAGATATCAACATAGGAACTTAAGATACCTGAAAAAATAAGATAACTTGACATTCCCAAAGGAATATAATAATGTTCCAGTAACACACCCCACAGGGAAGGAAATCTGTGAAATTTCTGAAAATAAAAATAATGATCCTAAGGATGAAATGCCAGAGAATACAGATAGATAATTCAATTAAGTCAAGAAAACATATGATCTGAATGAAACTCTCAACAAAGGGATAAACAGCATGATAAAAAAAAAAAAGAGACAAACAGAAATCCTGAAGCAGAATAATTAAAAAAAGTAATAAAATATATAATTGAGAGCTTCAGCAACAGACTATCAGAATTTCTGACTAGAAGACAAGTTGTTGGAAATAATCCAGTCAAGCAAAAAAGAAAGAAAGAAGAAGAAAAAAAATGATTAAGAAAGCCTAGGACTTATGGGACACCATGAAACAAACAAATACTTTGTATGGGAGTTCCAGGAGGAGAAGAGTGAGGAAAAGGTATAGAAAAATTATTTCATGAAGTAATAACTGAAAACTTCACAAATCTTGACAGCAAGAAGCACATTCAGATTCAGGCTCAAAGGTTCCCAAATAAATTCATCCCCCCAAAATCCTCTCAGGTACATTATATTTACACTGTCAAAATATAGGGATTTCTAAAAACAAACAAACTAGAGAAAAAATTCAAGTCACAGATGAGGGAATCTGAATTAGAACAATAGCAGATTTCTCGGCAGAAACCTTCTGAGCCAAAAAAGAATGAAGATATTTTCCAAGTGCTGGAAGAAAACAACAACAAAACTGCCAGCCAAGAATATAATATCTAATAAAGCTATCCTTCAAAAATAAAGGGAAAAATAAAACTTTTCCCAGGCAAGCATAAATCAAGGGAATTTGTCTCCACTAAACCATCATTTAACTATTTTCTTTTATAAGAATGCTTAAGTGGAAGGCCAGCAGGTGGTGTGGTGGTTAAGGCACTGGACTCCCACTTTGCCAGCCACCATGTCACCTCTCTGGTGCTCTACTGAGTTTTGTTTTGATATGTTTTGTTTTTAAGAGGTTTTTGCCTTAGGGCACATGTGTTTGTGGGAGAGAGAAAGAGACAGAATCAGTGAGAGGGAAAGTGAGAAGTCACCCCCACCCCCCGCCCCAGAGTGGCTGGCCACAGCACAGTCCCTTTTCTTCTATTCTCTCAAGATCTTGGGTCTGCGCACGGACACACACACACACACACAAACACACACACACACACACGGCATAATTTTCAAATCACTGGGTTCAAGACTTGAATTTCAATCGGCCATGTGGGAGGTCAGCAACATATCTGCTACACCATCTGCTGGCCCCACTACTGAAATTTTAAAACTTTGAGATAAAATAAATTGATCACCTCAGTTTAATAAAAAAGCAACCTGAGGTCTTTCCACTTTCTCCTGGGGCCATCTTAGTTCACCAAGAAAGTGTAATAACTGGGAAATATGCTAATGATTGGCCTGGGACAAGTTCCAGACCTGGTGGCTTGACACTCTGGGTACATGTATGAATATGCCCCAAATCCTGAGAAGAGAATAGAGGAGAAAGAGGTTGTGGCAATGCATGCACCCTGTGGTAGAAACCTAAAAAGAGAAGAAAGAAAGAAATGCTTAAGGGAATTCTACATCTGGAAGTCAAAGGATGACAACTACCATTATGAAAATACATGAAAGTATAAAACTTGCTAGTAGGGGAATACACAAAGAGAAAGAATCAAACTTCAATGCTAGTGAAAATTACTAAACACTGCATAGAAACAAGAAAGGAAAAATGAAAACAATTAAATGCAAAATAACTAGAAAACAACCAAATGACAAGTGTAAGTCCTCAACTATCAATCATAATGTTAAATGTAATGGAATGAACAATATAGACTGGCCAAATATATTAAAAACAAGCAAACAAAACAAGAACCAATAGTATCCTGCTTACAAAAATCTCACATCAACAGTAAAGATGTACATAGGAAGTGAAACATGCAAAAAGATTATCTCACACAAATATAAACCAATAGCAAGCAGGAGTTGCTATACTTGAATAAAATAGACTTTAAGTAAAAAATCTATTAAAGGGATCAAGAAAGTCATCATATAATGATAACGGACCATTCCAGCAAGAGTATGTAAGAAGGAAAAGTATATATGCACACAAATAAATAAAGAAAATACTATTAGATATAAATGGAGAGGTAGACTCTAATTGTAATGGTATTGAGACACTTTGATACTTCACTCTCAGCATTGGACAGATCATCTAGACAGAAAATCAACAAAGAAACATCTGCATTAAATCATACCATAGACCAAGTGGATCTAATTGACATTTACAAAACAGTCCATCCAACAGCTGCAGAATATATACTCTTCTCATCAGCACATTGGAATGTTCTCCAGGATAGATCATATGTATGGCCACAAAATAAGACTTAAGAAATTTTTAAAAATCCATATCAAATATCTTTTCTGACCACAACGGAACAAAACTAGAAATCAGTAACAAGTGATACTTCAGAAATGGTTACATATACATGGAATTAAACAGCATGCTCCTTAATGACCAATGGGTAAATGAAGAAATTAGGAAGAGAACTTAAAAATTTCTTTCTTGAAACAAATTACAATAAAAACACAACAAAACCTGTGGGTTACAGTAAAAGCCACACCAAGAATAAAGTTTGTAACAACAAATGCGTACACCAAAATAGTAGAAAATTTCAAATAACCTAACAGTGAACCTTAAGAACTAGTAAAGCAAGCACAAACCAAATCTAAAATTAATAGAAAGGGAAAAAATAATAAACATCAAAGTAGAAATAATTGAAAATAGAAAAAATCATATAAAAGATTCATGAAATAAGAGGTTGACGTTTTGCTCATAAATGAACATAGATTAAGAGAAAAGTAAGAAGTTTTGTTAGATTAGATTTTTAACTGCCCTTATTTCACACATACAAACTGACAGTGCAAGATGATATATACATTAATCTGTTTTACTATAGTAAGCCCTGTAGTTTTATATGCAGCTATATGTATCTCTGTATCCTTCTGTATTTCAAAACATTATTTTGTAAGCATATTACAGATATACACAACATTTAAACAAATTTTTGAATGTCTTAAAATTGGAAGAGCTTGTAGACTTATCTTTAGGGAAATAGAGAAATGGAGGACAATGCACAGACTTCACTGTCAAGCTGGAGAAATGAGAAGGCCTACAGAGATGTGGTGAGGGTGAGGGAGGCATGATGAGTCCTTCAAGTTCCAGAACTGGTAGCCAGAGGTCACACTGGCCATGTGTGCATGCATGCCCAAAATTCCGAGAGGAGAATGGAAGAAAAAGTATTTCAGCATGGCTGTATCCCTTGGAAGGGGGTTTATTCTTTCTCTCTCTCTCTCTCTCTCTCTCTCCTAAGTGCATGTGACCTACACCAAACATAAATAAATAAATAAAGTCAGAAAGCAGGTATAGCCTGGGGAGGAACATTGGCATTGAGCAGTAGGAAGCCCATGTGTGTGATTCTCTTTCCCAATTTTGGAAGGGGCGCTAATAATGTTTGAAATACAGAAATCCAGAGGTAGCACTGAATAACAGTTGACATTAGCTTAGAAGTCCAAGAACATTGGATTTTAGTCTTAATAATTAACCCTGTGATTTCACCAGAGCCTTGGAAGTAAATGGTCAAATATTCCCCCCCTATACTTCATAACCTATAAGGCCAAGCAGACCTTTTTAAAAATAGATTTTTTTTTTGGTGTGTGTGTGTGTGTATTTACCTGAGCAATGAATAAATTAACAACAGCTATATTTATTTAGGCTTCACTTATAGAAGCCATAATAATTCCTTGGTTTTACAAAAGAAGCATAATGAAAAGGTCACTTCTTAGCAAAAACAAAAAAACAAATATCTACAATATGCTACAATTGTATTGTCATTTCAAAACAAGAAAAAATATGTTGAGTACAAAAAAAATCAATGGAACACAAAATATGACTGGTTGAACAATTTCAGAAATGCTACTCTTTCTTGTGTTAGACTAAAATGTCAAAAAATGAACAGCTTTTCCCAAATGTTAGGATCTGAGATCCTTTCATCACAATATTGGTTTATTAAAGGAGAAAACTCAAATGAATTAGAAGAAACTCATAGAATTCTTGACAAAATAACTAAATTAAAAAGTTAGTGCTAAATACCTAAAGCTTATTATACTCATGCAGTTGTAATCTGAGATCATAATGAGTGATTTAGACTTTACCCATAATCCTCGGGTTGGGCATTGCTGAAGTATCAATAGAGATTATGGAGTTACATTCAATATTTCAATATACATAGCTGGTAATAATATCTAACCAAGCTAATGAATACATTATGTGTTATATTGGAGTTCCATTAATGCAGTATCAATGGCATGCTGATCATAAACTATAAAGCACAAACCAAATCTAAAATTAATAGAAAGGGAAAAAATAATAAACATCAAAGTAGAAATAATTGAAAATAGAAAAAATCATATAAAAGATTCATGAAATAAGAGGTTGACGTTTTGCTCATAAATGAACATAGATTAAGAGAAAAGTAAGAAGTTTTGTTAGATTAGATTTTTAACTGCCCTTATTTCACACATACAAACTGACAGTGCAAGATGATATATACATTAATCTGTTTTACTATAGTAAGCCCTGTAGTTTTATATGCAGCTATATGTATCTCTGTATCCTTCTGTATTTCAAAACATTATTTTGTAAGCATATTACAGATATACACAACATTTAAACAAATTTTTGAATGTCTTAAAATTGGAAGAGCTTGTAGACTTATCTTTAGGGAAATAGAGAAATGGAGGACAATGCACAGACTTCACTGTCAAGCTGGAGAAATGAGAAGGCCTACAGAGATGTGGTGAGGGTGAGGGAGGCATGATGAGTCCTTCAAGTTCCAGAACTGGTAGCCAGAGGTCACACTGGCCATGTGTGCATGCATGCCCAAAATTCCGAGAGGAGAATGGAAGAAAAAGTATTTCAGCATGGCTGTATCCCTTGGAAGGGGGTTTATTCTTTCTCTCTCTCTCTCTCTCTCTCTCTCCTAAGTGCATGTGACCTACACCAAACATAAATAAATAAATAAAGTCAGAAAGCAGGTATAGCCTGGGGAGGAACATTGGCATTGAGCAGTAGGAAGCCCATGTGTGTGATTCTCTTTCCCAATTTTGGAAGGGGCGCTAATAATGTTTGAAATACAGAAATCCAGAGGTAGCACTGAATAACAGTTGACATTAGCTTAGAAGTCCAAGAACATTGGATTTTAGTCTTAATAATTAACCCTGTGATTTCACCAGAGCCTTGGAAGTAAATGGTCAAATATTCCCCCCCTATACTTCATAACCTATAAGGCCAAGCAGACCTTTTTAAAAATAGATTTTTTTTTTGGTGTGTGTGTGTGTGTATTTACCTGAGCAATGAATAAATTAACAACAGCTATATTTATTTAGGCTTCACTTATAGAAGCCATAATAATTCCTTGGTTTTACAAAAGAAGCATAATGAAAAGGTCACTTCTTAGCAAAAACAAAAAAACAAATATCTACAATATGCTACAATTGTATTGTCATTTCAAAACAAGAAAAAATATGTTGAGTACAAAAAAAATCAATGGAACACAAAATATGACTGGTTGAACAATTTCAGAAATGCTACTCTTTCTTGTGTTAGACTAAAATGTCAAAAAATGAACAGCTTTTCCCAAATGTTAGGATCTGAGATCCTTTCATCACAATATTGGTTTATTAAAGGAGAAAACTCAAATGAATTAGAAGAAACTCATAGAATTCTTGACAAAATAACTAAATTAAAAAGTTAGTGCTAAATACCTAAAGCTTATTATACTCATGCAGTTGTAATCTGAGATCATAATGAGTGATTTAGACTTTACCCATAATCCTCGGGTTGGGCATTGCTGAAGTATCAATAGAGATTATGGAGTTACATTCAATATTTCAATATACATAGCTGGTAATAATATCTAACCAAGCTAATGAATACATTATGTGTTATATTGGAGTTCCATTAATGCAGTATCAATGGCATGCTGATCATAAACTATAAATTGCTGAATATACACACATAAGTCTAAACATGTGTGCATGTGAATAGGGAAAACACATTAATTATTTCTGAAGATAATAAAAGAAGTCTTAAGTTATGAAGTCTCTGGAATATTTTATTTTCTCTCTCCTTTTTATTTATTTACACCATAGTTCTATAATTTAAGCTAAATCTTATAATGGATAGCATATGGACATTAAAACCAGATAGACAAAATGGTTTATATGCCAGCTCTGTTTTTCTTTTTTTTTTGCTTTTGATCTTTACTGATTAGTCATTTTAACTTTTGGGTCTGAGATTCTGGCCTTGCTAAAATAGGTATGTTACCTATTTTGTCAAGGTACAATTGGAAATACATGAGATATATAGTGCCTAGAACATAGTAGATGCAATAAATGCTAATAGCATTTTTCCCCTGTCAGTTGTACCGTTAACTATTAAATTTTAGTGAAAGTGAAATTATCTATTTATATTTCCTTTTCACCTTCCATTTGTGGTCACGGACACAGCTGGACCATGTAAGAGGTCAAGTAAAGGTTACAACTGATGTTCTTCATTATGCTCTGTTCATTTTTATTACTCTTGTTGAAATTGCTTATTTGTAATCTGGCATGATTTCGAGACAATTGATTGTATGAGCACATCTAATATTGAATCAAAATGAAAGTGGAGGTTAAAGCTGTTAAATCAAAGATGAAATAAGCTAATCAGACAAAGAAATTTCCATTTCAGCTTTTTTTTAGAGAGATATCTTAGCTGTGGGGTGAGTGTGCTCACCAGAGAGACAGAGAGAAAGAGAGATACAGAAAGCGAGAAATCACCCTCCAGGGGGTGGCCACACCACAATCCCTTCTCTTTCGTTCTCCTCTCTGATCTTGGGCACACAGACACATGGGTCTGGCATGAGTTTTTTGTTTCATATTGTTGTTTTAAGGAGAGATTTTTTGCTATAGTGCATGTGCACTCTCCAGAAAGACAAAGAGAAAGAAAGCAAGAAACCACCCCTCAGGGAGCATGGCCATGCTGCAATCCCTTCTCCATTTTCCTCTTGGGATCTTATGCACACATGCACACACTCAGTTGTGTTTGAAGTTGCCAGGTCCTGGACTTGAACCATGGTCGACTATGTGGGAGTTCAGCAATGTAACCAATATACCATCTGCTGGTCCTCTGGTGTGAGTTTTGAGTCACCACTTCTGAGATTCGAATTGTGGTCAATTATGTGGGAGTCTAGAAGTATACCATTATGGCATCTGCTGGTCCCCCATTTCAGCTCTTTAAGGCAAATACCAGATATAATACAGCATAGTTAAGAAAGTCATTGAAATCATTACCAGAGACTAATAGAGCTTCACTTTATTGTGTCTTAAATTTTTAACTTTTCCTAAACCTCTCAAAAACTAAGAGTTTTACTAGGAAATCCTATAAGAATCCAACATGTACCTGATATTTGTGCCAGAGGTGCCATGTTCTTAAGAGGCTGCATTGTAAACTAAAAGCTCCATACTGAGAATAACCTTGGACCATGGATCTCAGATCTAAACCAGAGTAAAATCGCAGGCCACAAAAAGAGGTGAGGTGTCTGGAGAGCAGTGTCTGACGCTTTTGCCTTCAGCTTTCCTTTGCCCTAAATCTAAACTTTCCTTGACAGGAACAGATAAAGTCATCTTCTCTGCTTCTTTTATCCCTTGAATCTGAAGCATCTGCTCCTGCAGTTTTGTTTTTAGTTTGTCATGCTGTTTACTCACCTGTCCTTTCAGAGACCATTTGAATTCACTTCCATTCTTGTAGGTATTTATCAAGCCCCTTCTCTGTGTTAGATCCCATGAAAGATACTGAAAATTCATCTTAGTTAATGTCATGGCCACTGCTCTCAAGTTGCTCACTGCCTGGACCAGTCTTTTGGTTCAATATGAACCATGTTATGGTAGAGATATAAACCCAGTGGTAGGCTCACAGCAAGGAGTGATTGCTTAGCCCAAAGGTTTGGAAAAACTTTCCCTAACCTTCTTTGCAACCTTTGTGAGGAAAACTCATAACCTTATCCAGGTGTCCATTCCCAACTCTTCTTGTCCCCTGTTCTCCAGCCTTCAAAGCCCACTGGAGCTCTCTCCCTTTGATCACAGAACACATTTCACATAATTGTCTGTTAACCTGTTCATTAAGCTGTTTATATTTTTTGTCCTCTCAGTACCTGCCTATAGCAAATGCCTCTATACTAGGTTCCTAATACATGTTAATTGAATGAATAAATGATGTGACATTTGAATTAAGACTTACATAATGAGTAGAAGTGTGAAGCAATCCAAAATAGGAAAATGTTGTTTTTCTCTGCCTTGAATAATAAAGACTAACATCTTGCAAGTTTATTTTGTGTTCAGAATGATAATGAGAATTTTATAAACATTGTCTCTAAACATCACAAGAATCCTGTAAGATAGGTGTTGTTTCCCACAAGTCATAGAAACAGAAATCCAAACTCCTACGGCTTAAGTAACTTGGCCAAAGAGGCACAGCTGTTAGGTACAAGAATCAGAATTTAAACCTTAGTCTTCTCAAGTTCAATATCAAAGTTACAATACTATTTAATGTGTCTCTTTTCTCCCCACTTATGCATGATAGAGTGTGTGCGTGACTGAGAGAAGAACAATTGACTGGATCTCATCACTCTGTGACCACCTTTCCTCAGTCCTCAACTCCTTGGGATCTTGGGCACCCACCTATGCACCTGGTGTCTTTTCTGGATGACCTGGGGTTACAAACCTGTGGTTGTCCATATGGATTCAGCACTGCTGTCCAATACACTACAGACTGCTCCACCTATGCTAGGCCTATTCGCATATAAAACCCAGGCATTAAAATTTAAAGGGGTCTATGAATATTTCTAAGCAAAATAAAGTAGCATACTTTTTTTAAAGGAACTTACAGAGGTTATAATGATGAATTACATACCTGCATAATACGAGCATAATTGATATTAACAACCTCCCAGAAAAAGTGGATTTCTACAAGTTTGAACATGAAAAGGAGTTTTCAAGTGTTGTAATGCATATGTGTGTGAGATAGAGAGAGAGTTAGAGTAACTTTTTGCTAACTTTCATGATTGTAATCATCCTCAAAGGCTCCAGTTATACCTGGGACAACAGATGGAAAAATGGCTATGACACTGGATTTCTATGTAGTCAACTGTAGTTTGAGTCCCAGATCTGGCAGCTTAAAACTCATGCCAGGCACGTGTATATGCATGCCCAAATCCTGAGAGGAAAATGAAGGAGAAGGGATTGCAGTGTGGCCATTCCCCCTTGGGGGTGATTTCTCACTTTCTCTCTTTCTGTCTCTCTCTTTCTAGCAAACATACATACCCTATACAAAAATCTCTCTCAAAAAAAGTTTTACTTGAGCCTTTGATTTTCATGTAGATGTATACACAAGTATGCCTCACCTATAGTCCACAAGAAAATAAAAGGCTTACCTGCATTGTCCAGATGAGTAAAGAGCAAGAAAGGAAATTTACATATGCAACCTACTTAAGCAGTCAGTGAATGCCAACACAGTTCCTCCCATGCCTGTAGCCCAAATAGTGTCTCAGGGTTTCTCAAACCATTTTGTCCCTGGATTTTCACTATTTCTCACTTACCTTTTAATTAAAGAAGAAACTGTTTATTGTTAAGTATGCATTTTTGTGTGCGAAGAAAAATTTGACAATATGAAGCTGTGGCTAAGAGCATAGATCTTAGAGGCAGAGGACTTGACTTTAAATCTTGCCTCTACCGCTTCCACCGTCCATGTTCTGTAGGGGAGGAGTTACTTAACCTTTTTCAACTTCAGAGTCCTCATGTGTAAAATGAGGGATGACAGAGTTATTGGAGGAATTAATGTGTTGTTGAAATAATGTATGTAAAGACTCAGTGGTGTGCCTAGAACATAACAGGTGCTTTATTATTTTTTCTAAATCTTTGTTTCTATCTTCCCTGTTGAAATCCTAAACAAAATAATGAGATAAATGTGTAGCTGCAGGAAAAGAAGAGGAAGTATTTGGTACTTAAGTATTTATTTGTAATTAAATATCTGTATTAATTAGAAAATTTGTATTAGATATTTATTACAAGTGAAATGTTCCAAGTTCTAAGTGCTTTAGCCTTCCACATAGGCCTATGTATCCTTTACATTCCTCTTTAAGCACTTTCTAACAAGAAATTGGGACCACAGAAGGTGTGAGGTTTTCAGAGTAAAATGCAATGGTAAAGGGCATCAGTATTGGCCCCCAAGGAAGGTGGGTGGGCAGTGGTGGAGGGCTGACTGTGGAGCCCTCATTGCGAAGGTAGCATTGGGCTTCTTGCCAGCTGCTGCCCAGTAGACTTCATCACTGAGTGCACAGAAGCTATGGGTTTTAAGTCTAAGTATGCTGATCTTTTGTCTTTCATTTTTGTTGCCTAGGAAGAGCTGGAACAAAGTTTGTTGTTGTTTCTGAAGAACTTCTTTAAAAAACTAAAGCTTTGCTTTTATCAAATGGTCACTTGCTTGCTCTTTGCTGAGACCCCTATTTACATCATCTTCTCTATAATAGTCTCATGAATTATTGGGCCTCTCTGATGAACATTTAGATTGTCCCTAGACAATCTCCATTGGTTGGTTCTCCATTCCATGTTGGCTTGGTGGTTTTTCTATGTTTTTCTATTATCCATGCTGATACTGCTTCATTAAAGGGTCTATTAAGCAGATAGAGAATAGGTGCCACAAAAGCTCTTATTTCCTGTGGGACACAATCTTCAGGTGTGTGGTCTTCACTTGTGGCTCATTCTGTAAAATCCCAAAAGCTTTATAATAACTCTGAAGTTTATTCTAAAAACAAGAAAAGCTATTGCAAGTTCCAAACAGGGGATTAATTGATTGGAGTTAGTCTAGAATTATTATTGTTAAATAGCCCTGAATTTCTTTAAATGATTACACTGTTAATTTACATGAAATATAAATGTTCTGGTATATTTTAATTCCTCTGTGTAGTTAGACCTTCCCCTTTCCATGTCAGGAGCAGAGTTCTATTTGAGGCTGATGAGCTTGCCCAAGAGCAAAAGGGTATGAAATTCCTTAAAATCATTCCATAGTTATTAACTCATTAAAAAAAAAGGTGTGAATTTTTATGTCCTTTTATTTGTGAATTAGTAAAGATCTTTATTACTTAAAGGCAGAAACTTGCCTGCAGTAAAACTGAGAGAGGTAGAAATTTGGGAATGTTACTTTTTCTGAGCGTGAAGTAACTTTAAAATATGATCATATTTCCAGTAACAACCAAAAATGCTAAGGCCAAAACCCAAGCCACAAAGCCTAAGGTTTAGTTACTAAGTAATTTAGACATTTACTTTGAAGAATGGCATAAATAACTGTGTTAGGCAAATAATATGAAATTTGCTTAGATAGTTTGTCTCCACTGCTAGACATGATTCAGTTGGTAGAATCTGGAACTCTTCCAATTTGAATATGACTTCAGAATGTCACCTTACCATTATAATTGTTCATTTTATCTCCATTTGTAAACGAGGGTTCAAGATACATATTCTAGTGTGTCTCTTCCTTTTCAGTTTCATTCTACTCTCAAAGAAAGGGATCACTCTTATTTTTTTAGGTCAACTGACTTATTAAGCCATCACACCATCTGCTGGTCCCTCAAATTTTTCTTTATTTTTAAGTTTCTACAATCAAATCATGACTTTTTGTATATGTTTAAATGAACTTTAAATTCTTCTTGTTTAAAGATGTTATGATATTGAAGATAATGGAAATAACAGTACAGTAAATTGGGACCACCAATTCGCATAATGGCTATATCACTGGACTCCCATGTAGTCAACTGCGGTTCAAGTCCTGGACCCGGTGGCTTGAATTCATGCTGGGCGCGTGTGCCTGTGTGCCCAAGATCCTGAAAGGAGAATGGAGGAGAAGGGATTGTGGTGTGGCCATCCCCCCGGGCGGTGATTTCTTGCCTTCTGTCTCTCTGTCTCTCTCTGTCTTTCTGGCGAGTGCACATACTTTATAGCAAAAAAAACTCTCCAAAAAAAAAAAAAGTACAGTAAATTTTAAAGCAAAAAGTATCTAGATTTAACATTAGACTGAAGAAGGAAGCAGTTATAGTATCAAAAATAAATAACCACTCCAAACATGACTTCAGGACTCAGAGGGATGATGGAAAAACTCAGTTTTCGAAAGACCTTGTTGTCATTCTAAGTTATTCACTCAGACCCCAGATCTTATAGTTCTTCTCCCTACACTAGGGGTACTAAGAAACCAATGGATCTAATGAGGCTGAACTGATGATGCATGCACTATCGTGAGGCATTATGGAGGTGAGGTCGTGGTGCTAGGGAGTTCTTGGTGTGTCATTGAGGGGAAGGTTGATGAATATTGCTCATTGAGTCTGATTGCTCCTCAGGTAAGCTGACCCACATTTGACAGTGTGTCTCTCTCTGGTACCCTAGTGGCCCTAGAAGCTAACCACTGTTTAGAGAGATGTTGTCATGCTCAGAGCAACCACAATACAATATTTTGGAGATGTTTTATTTTATATTTAAGATTCTTTTCCTTTTATGGCTATGAGGAAAAAGTGAGAGGAACTTTTTCTCCCTCTTCTCTTCTCATTTCCTCCCTTCCTCCCTCTTATCATCCCTTCTACCTTTCCCTCCCCACCCCCACTCTGCAGCTGCTTCTGCAACTTTCTCTCCCTCTTTCCACTCTTCTGCCTTTTCCTTTCTCCCTTTCTCAATCATATTGTCTCAAAAGGGTATGTGTGTTTGTGTGCATGCACGTTCTTTGTGACATTGTGTTAGACACTCGAGACACAAATAGATAAGATGAATCCAGTATCTCTCCTGAAAAATATAGAGAATGACAATGGGATTGTCATCATAATGCTAGATATTAGAACCCGAGGAATAACCTGAAATCTTCGAAGTTTTTATGTGAAGAACAGAAACTTTTCCTGGACACTTCTGCCAGTGTGATCAAATAAGCACAGCGGCTGAATCCTTCAGTTTGCTTCCAAGAGCTGTCAGCTTCCAGAGCTTGAGATGCTTCTGCACTCCAGTGACAGCTCCCAGCATCCTTGCAGCTTCTCTAAAGCAAGTCGATTTTTGTGATTACATATGGGTGAGGAAGAAACAGAACAAAGGCAAATATTTTTCAATCTCAAATAACACGTTAATAATGTTATAGTTCCTTTTGCCTTTAAATTCTGAACTGACATTTCTGATTTTCACAATAGGATGTGTGCCTGCAGGGGCAGGAGCAAATTTGCTGATAAAGGTCAGAAAATCGTAAGGAAAATCAGATTTAGTATCTCAGGGATTAGGAGATTCAGGAAAAGACAGAGCAAAGGTGACACTATAATTAACAGGCAGTTGCAGGAAAGGAAGGAATCCT
>NW_006159609.1:3873930-3904804 GCF_000334495.1 Tupaia belangeri chinensis
TGGTATGTCACTTGGAAACCAAATGCTCTTGTCACAGAGACCTGGCCTTGTGCAGAAGGCTATAGGGCTGTTCTAGACCATTGGGCTGAGAAACCTGCTTTGTGTGCTGAAGGATCCCAGTCTGTTTTCTTAATTTTAACCCACAGCCAGGCTATCCTTTATTTTACTTAATTATTCATTTAACAATTTTTATTCACCAGCTATTCATCAGATACCTTACTAAGCACAGAAACACAAAGATGAATAAGAAAAAGTCCTTACCTTCAAATAGGTCTCTATTTTATAAAGAAGATAGATAACAACCTGATATCCCCCTTCTCAATCCACCAAATAACTTCTGAGATAGAAACTTACATAGGTTGCCACAAAAGTGGAGAGGTAGGCTCTTCAAGTTGCCTTGGAGTTTGAAGAAAGCTCCCAAGGAAAACTTGAAGTTTCAATATATGCAGATAGACTGGGAGGGAGCACCATTCTAAGGTCATCAGGAAAGTCATGACATATTTTCTATGCCAAAATGTGTCATGACTTTCCTGAAGTTGCAATAATATGTGCAAAGACATGAAGCTGAGCAAGAACACTCAGATTCAAGGGACTTTATGTAGTTCTTATACTAAGAATGCATGATAGAGTCAAGATGGGCAGAAGATGAAGAACCAGAGATATTTAACATAAGATTGCATATATACAGCCAAGTTATTAACTTCCTTACTAAAATAATTTTTAATCAACAATTTATTCAAGGGTCAGTTTTGTTAAGAAGTACACTATCAGGACCAGCAGTTAGCGTAATGGCTATGTCACTGGACTCCCATGTAATCAACTGCAGTTCAAGTCCTGGACCCCATGGCTTAAAACTCACGCCGGGCACGTGTGCATGTGTGTCCAAGATCCCAAGAGGAGAATGGAGGAGAAGGGATTGCGGCGTGGCCATCCCCCATGGGGGGTGATTTCTCGCTTTCTGTCTCACTGTCTGGCGAGCAGACGCGTCCTATAGCAAAAACCTCTCCAAAAAAAACCAGACAAACAAACAAACAAACAAAAAATAGAAGTACACTATCTATTTACAAAAATGTCTGTATCTCCCAAGGGCAGAGATTACAACATATTTTCTTTACACTGCCAGCAGTAATATAGGGCCAGACATAGTTGCTTAGCAAATGCAAATCTTGGAATAATCAGAGAATATTTTTTTTTTTTTGCAACCTTGAATCATCAAGTCTAAAGGAAGATGGTGAAGAGAAAGAAGCAAAATTGAGGTCGTGAGTTCCTTCTTTATGCCAGGCACTATTTTAGGAGTTTTACATGTTATGCTAATTAATATTCATAATAGCACCTAGGGAGGGTTATAAACATTTTGCTTTTCAGAAAAGGCATTTGAAACTTTGGGAAGTTGAGGAATTTACGGTAGTCACATTGCTAATAAATTTATGGCTTGAGACAGGATTCAGACTCAGGTCTATCTTTCTCTATAGCCTATGTTTCTATCTTTAGGTACAAACTTTTGCTGCAATTTTGACTACATTCTTCTGGAGAATACTACAAAATGCATTCATTTATAATAATAGGATCATTGGAATTATACAATCAGAGAATAAATATAAATTCTGTATGCATTCAGAAATGAAGTTGAAAATAATTTTTACCCTATGGCTCGTGAGATCAAAAACTTTACATTTAGCTTACTACTGGTAAATGACATATAAAATAAATGGATAACAAACAAGACTGGTGAACAAATGATTATGCATAACCTTGTGTTTAAGACAAATGTTTCTGAAATTGCCAATGTGAGGTGGCTGATATACTGTGTTCTAGATATTTTAAATGTGTAGTTGATGACTCACTTGGCCTCCAAAGAGAGTATATAAATATAACAAGTGTGGAGGAGAAAGTGTGTCTAGAGCAATGCTTAGAACTCTTTGGTAGTGGTTGGAGCTTACTGCTCCTCTTCACGCCTTCTCCCCAGCTCTTCCAGACCAGTGCAGAGTTGGCCTCGTATTTCCACACTTAACCAAACAGTGCTTCTGTATTTTTATTATAGTTTATAAGACTGTAATCTTTTCTTCTTTATTCTCTCAGTGTCAGGACAAACTCTTTTTTAGCCTCACATATCAAGAAGCTCAGCTGCCTTCAGACCTCTGAGTCATGGGCAGTGACTTACTCTACCAGCTTTCCGCCCCAGGTCCCACATGCTTCCAAATGTGCACATTTGCTGGATGAATCAATGATGTGGAGGAGGACTTCAGATGTAGTGGACCTTCCCACTGCCTGTGCAGGCTTCCTAGGGCTCTCCCCTCCTCCAGCCTTCAAGGGGCCAAAGTGCTGTGCCCTGAGTGGAGGAGAGTTCTACCAGGACTTCACTCCCTGAGGTATCAGAGATAAGGGCGACCTGCAGAAAGTGATCTGCCTCCTACTCCCTACATGTAAATTTGGAAACCACTGATGACTTATAACTATGTTCTTTTAAGATCTCCCAGTGCAGTTGAAAGAGGTCCACAGTATTTAATAGAGAAAACACTTATACCTTATATAGTCGTATTGATAAAAGATAATGTATCTCAACCACCCAAACTAATCAAAAACATTTGGCCCTCAATAAGTAATAGCAGGTAACTATTGAAATTATCATTTTTGGAATAATAATGACAGTGCCATTTTACTGAAGAGCAAGAAGAATGTATTCTATTCATTACAAAAATAATTATTTGTTATTATTATTTTTTTATTTGACCAGAGAGAGACAGAGAGAAAGAGAAAGGGAAAGTGAGAAAGTAAGATACCAGGCCCATGACTTGAATCACAGTTGGCCATGAGGGAGTCCAGTGCCCCACCCACCATGACACCTGCTGGTTCCTATATTCTATTCTTGACATCTAATTCCTTGACCCTGACCTAAAGGTCCAGCTAAATTTTATATTTCAAATGTAAGAGAAGAGATAAAATATTAGTAAGATTAGTAGACGAAACCTGTGAGCATTATCTTTTAATCTGAGTGATGAGCTTTTCCAGACTATGTGTTTTTCCTTCAAATGTTTGACGGTGGTCCATCCCATTACAGGAAAGGTGCATGGTCTGATGAAACAAGAAAACTAGTCAAAATTGTGGATAACCTCATACTTTAAAATTTTCTACCTACTGATATTTTTAGGAAAGTGTCTGCCACTTAGGTCTTGAGTGAAGATAATGTAGGCCAAATGTGTTTCTGTCTGAAGTTTTAGTATTTTTATCCCTTTCCTCCAATAGAAATGAGGTCTAGCTTTTAGTTATGAGATCTGTTTTGTAGATCATAAGATTGCATTATCAAGAGTAAGTAGAAGTTGTGAGCAGATGCTCCCTTAGATTTGATTTGATTTCTATGTGACACTTACAGAGTAACCTTGAGTAGGGAGGCTACATAATTAGCCCAGTCTTCATGGAAACTAGTCATAAGTAATGCAGAAGCAGCTTGTACAGAAAAATTGGAGCAGACAGTTTTGTAATCCAGCTCAGTTGCTGTTTCCAGTTTCTAGTACATTGCCAGGAATGAATAAAGTAGTCTTTGGTAAAGAGTGATCTGGGGTGAATGGTATCTTAGGGACATGAACTAGCCTCATGTGGGTGATATTAAATCTTAATTTTTTCACTCTACATGTTTTTAAGGGATTTTGATTTGGATAAAAGGTTAGGGCCCTTCTAGGAAATAATTATATTATTTTAAAGTTTCATCAAGATATTCTTAAGATGAGAGCATGGTGAGAGTTAAGGGGGTTTACATGCACTGTTTGACCTGTGATGATCATTGAAAATGCTAATGACCAACAATAAGCAGGATATTGCGCCGGCAGGTGGCATGGTGTTTAAGGGTGTTGGATTTCCACATGGCTGACCGTGGTTTGAGTCCCACACCTGGAAGCTTGCTCTCTTACTTTCCTTCTCTCTCTCTCTCTCTCTCTCTCTTTCTCTTACTCTGTCCTTCTTTGGTCAAATTTAAACAAGCAAATGAATAAATAAATAAATAAAGTTAAATAAGTTAATCCTTTTTAAAAATATGCAGGGTACCATAGGAAAGAATTTGGTGAGCAAATCTCTAGTCCTAGTTTCTATCTCTTTAAATGGAATAGTACTAAGTTAGGCACTGAGGATATAAAATCGAATATATTGCAGTTACTGAATTAATTTAGGACCTAGAAGAACAAACTGACAGGTAACTAAATGAATTACAATTTGGTGTAATATGCACCTTAATATTGAGTTAATTGTGCAACACATGGAGAGAATGAGTGTTCTCATTATGTGTTGCAATTATTTACTGAATGCTAATATATATATATATATATATATATATATATATACACACTATATATATATGACATTAAAAACAACTGAGATGTTTACCAAAAAATGGATGTAATTAATATTCCTTCAGAATTCAAATATAGGAGGGTGATGATGTATGAAGTTTAGAACATGAAATGTGGAATCAGATCTATGTTCAAACACTAAGTTGTTAAACCTCTCTGATTATTTCCTCATCCATAAAAATGGGATACTAATATTTCTGCTCTACTTCTGCAATACTATCATTCCACTAATGATACAAGCTAGAGGGTGCTATGTAAACACTACTCATTTTTCTTATACATAGCTGGTAAGATCAAGGGAGATTTCATGGCAATAATTTCTTCTTAAATTGAGCTTTAATAAGTAGGATTAGGATATGAAGAAGAGTTGGTGTTGGAGAGATCAGGAAGTCGGCTGGTCTCCTTTTACTAAAAGATATGGTCATTGCATTGATCATCGTCTGCACAGTGGAGGACATGGCTACATATGGAAAGTACTCCATTGTCAGTGGCAGCAGGAGAGTAGCATAATCAAACAAGTTGTGTTTTGGAGAGTACTCTATATACATTGATAGGATACACTGGGAAGCAGTGAGATAGACTACAAAGTTGAGTTAGGAGACTAGAGTTAATAAGAGCCTGAATTAGCTTACAGGTTGTGGGATTAGAAAAGAGGAAGTGGATATGAACTATATTCCACTGATAGACTATTCAGAGACTGGTTCGTCTCTCATGCTCCTCATATCACCAGAGCCAACATAGATTTGAAGGACCTTTGGAGAGCTATCATAGTAGCTGATATCCTCCATTTCCTGCAAAATAGAGCTAGAACATGCCATTCAAAGATTTTTGTGTTCAGGATTTGGTTTACTATTTTTATCTTTCGATTTATTCTGTTATAGGCAGAGTAAATCATTCCTCGTTTTGTGACTATGTCTAATGTTTTCTTTATACCAGACCCTCTGGCTGGGATACCGGTTCCAATGTACACAGGACTTTTCCATCCTTAAATTGTAAGCTATATGGTCTCCTTTGCTGTGAAGCCTCCCTTAGTAATGTTCTCTTCACCCCCTTCAAGCACCTAATGCTTGATGCTGGTACCTTTGTTTCTCAACAAAATGGGTAAAAGTTGAGATTATTCAGTAATCAGGATTGAAGTGTGATGTTTTGAGTTCGCTGTTGGATAAGATTCTCATGAGGAAGTCTGGAAGCTTTTGGATTTTTGTATCCAAGAACTCTTGTGATGAGCCTGATTCCACTAATGGTACCAAGTAAACCATTGGTATCCAATGATACCAAGTAAACCATTCCACTAATGATATCAGTAAACTGTGCAGCTGGGGATTCATACATTCATGTCAAGAAAGTTTTTCAGGTGACAAACCAGAAATTATATCAATTTCCCTATCAAATTGTTAGAACAACAACAACAAAAAGGTCATTCATTCATAAAGGTACCTCTAAAATATAAATGTATTCCTCTAACAAAAGGAAGACACTTTTCTGTCCTCAATGATGGCTTTTCCAAAGTTTTCTTTTCTAGCTAAACCCTAAGTACAAAGCAGCCCATTTTCTGTGGACAAACTGTAAAGTAGCAAATTATACCGATGCCCTTTGATGTGGAATATGAGAAAGAGCCGTTCATACCAGTATTTCACTTACTCATTGACCTTTCCAGAGTCTAACAATGCTTCGAAAAATTGTTCTATAAATGCACAATTTCAGTGAGTAACTTAATATTTATAGGCCACCCATGTTTCCTTGTGGGTAGGTAGCACTGTTTTCCAGCACTACGTGCTGATAATTTTCAGCTTGGCAGTATTCTCAGCAAACAAAATCTCTTCCTGCCCCCAAGCATCCCACACATACAGGCTATCTTCCCACACTGTTGTTAGGATGCAATTACTACTCACATCGGTCACTTTAAGATCCCCAGTTGCCAACTTGGACTGACCTTCACATTGCCCAGCTAATTGCAAATGCCTATCAATAGGAACTGACTAACCTATCAATGGACCAGCCAGTCCCTCCTACTGCTCTTTAAATTGCTTGTTCATTTATTTCTCTCTGAACACTTACTGGTTATCTCTTTGCAAGGTTCTCTATGTTCCAAAATTAATTTTAACTCCTCATAAATATTTGAGTCAGGGAACAAATGAGGCATAAATGGGAGGCTCATTTATTTTTTTAAATCATTGTTATTTAGTTTTTAATTGACACATAGTATTGATAATTACATATTTATGGGGCACAATATGATGTAAGATACATACATATGTAGTATAATAATCAAATCAGGATATTTAGCATATTTATGACCTCATACATTTCTTTGTGGTGAGAATGTTCAAAATACTCTCTTCTACCTATTTTGAAATGTAAAAAACAATATTGTCAACCATAGTTATTCCCACTGTGCATTTACTTTACAGGTCAAACATGCATCCACAATACAATAGTTCAACTCATAAGAAAGGGCCATCCATCTCTTCTCTGTACCCACAGCTGCTGCTTAGCTAAAATCATCATCTTCTTAAACATAATAATAATCTCCTAATTAACCTCCTCCTTCCAGACTTTCCCCTACTCCAATTTATTATTCTCATAGCAGCCAGAATGATTTTTCTATAAAGAGATTTTATGCTTTGCAATATGTAATAGCTGATAATTAAAATACCATGTATATAGAAATAAAAAAAACACCATCAACATCCTCCAAGTAAAAAATTAGAATGACACTAATATCTTGAGGGTTCTTGTATACTATTTCCAAATTTGATTTTTATGCCTTCTGCAATTTGCTTTTCTCATTCTATGTTGTCGTACTGGTTGAATATTCATTTTTACTGCTGTACAGTATTTTACTACATGGAATATTACTCATTTATCCGCTTTCCCTCTGAATGAATTATTAGTTAGTTTGTTTTTGTTTTTGTTTTTTTTGCCATAGAATGTGTGTGCTCACCAGAGAGAGTAAGACAGTGAAGGAGAAAGTGAGAAATCACCCCAACAGGGTATGAACATGCCATCATCCCTTCCCTATTCTTCTCTTAGGATTTGGGACATGCATGCACAAGTACCCAGCGTGATAGTGAAGCAGCCTGGTCTAAACTCAAACCACGGTAAGCCATGTGAGAGTCCAGCTTAACTACAATGCCTTAACTACACACCACCTGCTGGCCTCCTAATGAGTACTTTTATTGTTTCCAAATTTGCTACTAGAAACAATGCAGCAACAAACATTCTTGTACATATTTCTTGATATCTGTACATAAGAGTTTCCTTAGGATTTGGATTACTGGGTTATATGGTTATCATCTGTTCAATTTTGCAAGATAATACATGATTTTCCGAAGTGTTTGTGCTAATTTACATGCCTCCTAGAAGTGTTTACGAGTTTGTATTATTTACATTCTCACCAACACAAAATTGTGTCATAGTTTTTATGCCTTTACTAGGTATAAAGATGTCGTTTAGCTCTTAGTTGTATTTTCTAGATAGAGAATAATCTTGAAGATTTTAAATACATTTATTTAATATTTATGTTTCTGTGAAATGAAGTTTCAATACTGTTTGTCTACATCTATATTGCATTATCTTTTTCTTATTGTGTAGGAATTCTTTATATCTTGTGGATACTAGTTGACAATTGATCACTGTTGCAGGTATCTTCTTCATTGTAGATTAAGTTACTGATTTTAATATGCCTAAAATATCAAGTATGGACCAGCTGGTAGTATTGTGGTAGTTGAGGAGGTTGTATCCCACATGACCAACTGTGCTGTTTGAGTCCTGGACCCAGGGGCTTGAGAAGCACATTGAGCATATGTGTTCATGCATGTCCAAAATCCCAAGAGGAGAGGAGGGTTTGCAGTGTGGACATCCTCTTTGGGGTGTGCTATCTCACTTTATCTCTCTCTCTGTCTCTTTCTGGAGAGGGCATACACTCTGTAGCAAATTTTTTTTTTTAAAGATCAATTCTTTCTTCATAGTTGGTACCTTTTCTGTCTTGTTTAAACACATTTTTCCACCCCAAGGTTATAAAGATATAAAACTGTAACATTATTTTTTTATACTTAAGTAATCAGTCTAATGTCGATTTTTGTATATTCTTTTATTCTAGATAAACAACTAAGTGTCATAGCAATATTTATTAAACAGAATTCTTCCTTCTTCCCTTACTTACCTACAATATGCTCTCTGACCTATATCATATTTCTGTTATGTAGGCATGTTTTTAATGTTCTTTATTCTGTTTCATTGATCAACTTGTTTATTCCTGTGCCAAATCCACACTATCTTAATTAAAATTCTTTATAATAAATCGTGATGTCTAGTAGTTCAAATTCTTCCACATTAATTTTCTTCAGGAGTGTCTTGGCTCTGTTAAGGTTTTATTCTTTCAATTGTGCATTTTAAATGAACTTGAAAAGTTCCACATAAATTCCTCCTAAGGTTATTATTAGGAAAACTGATTTCTTATAATATTGACTCTTCCTATTTATAAATAAGAACTATTTTTGCATTTATTTAAATCTTTAATCTTTCTATAAAGCTTTAGGATTTGTCTGTAAATATTTCTGTGCTATACTAATGGAAAAAAGGAGCATTTTAATACAGATTTTGATTGTATTACTTCTTGCTTACATTTCTCCAGGTTCATCTGTGATAGGGGTAGTTGGAGTCCTAGGAAGGTTGGATTTAGGTTACCAGGTCAATCTGTATAAACCAAGCACTTGCCAAGTGGACCTATGATCCTGGCTGTCAGGGAAGGTTTGGGCGAGGTTAGCAGTGTGAGAACCTGTGGAGAGTGCCTTTCTCTCTTCTTTCTCTCTCATAATCAGAAATAAACTTTAAAAAAAAATTATCCTATAGTCTTCAATATTAAGTACAACCTTTTCAGCAAAAGCACTTAGACCCTAAGAACAATCTCTTTTCACTTCTCTAGTCTCCTTTCCTCCTACTTATCTATATAAATCTATCCTCACACTAAAATACTTCTAGTTCCCCAAATATGATACAGTTTTTTAAGCTGTTCCTGCTGCTCTGACACTTTTTGTTATTTATCTACTAAGATACTTCAGCCTTGAAGTTCAGTGCACAGATCACTTTCTCTTTGTTTTCTAAACCCCAAGACTAGGTTAAGTGCCTCTCTTAGAAATTCCCGTCACAACCTACACATACTTATTTGACCTTTTACAATACTCTAGTTCTTTTATTTCCTGTTTTTGCCTATTTTGTTTTTCATCAGGTTCTGAGACCAAAGGCTGTTTCTTGTTTTTTGTTTGCTTTGCTTTGCTTTAATTCCAGAGGGTGCATGTACTCACGAGAGAGAGAGAGAGAGAGAGAGAAAGCTAAAGGGAGAAAGCACCCCAATGGGGTGTGGTCACACTTAATCTCTTCTCCTCCATTCCTCTATCCTGTCAGAATTTGAGACATGCACATGTGTGTAGCTGACATAATTTTTAATCTGTGAGGCTCAAGAGTCAAGCCATGTTTGTCCATATGGGATCCAAATCTCTCTATTATTTTTTTTTCTTCTTTTTTTTTTGTGTGTGTGTGTGAGTGAGGGAGATTTTTGCTATAGGGCATATGAAAGAGATAGAGAGACAGAAAGTGAGAAATCACCCTTCAGTGGGGATGGCCATACTGCAATCCCTTCTCTTCCATTCTCCTCTTGGGATTTTGGCATACACACATGCATGCATCTAGTGTGAGTTTTAAGCCACCAGGTCCAAGACTCAAAATGTGGTTGATTACATGGGAGTCTAGCAATGTAATCATATGCCATCTGCTGGTACTGACATCCAGTTCTCTTAACCACTAGGCTACAGGGTCAGCCCTGTTTATTTCTCAATTTATAGTTTATAACACTTTTTTAAAAATTAAAAAAAATTATACATTCAATTACTGTTTATCATTAGAGGTTGCAAACTGCATTTTCCCAGCATGAATACTCTGTATATTAGTCCAAATAGAGATGTTATCATACATGTCATCAACAGATAGTTTTCTATTTTTGTGTCCCTTAAATGTTTTGCTTATTTCTTTTTCCACATGATTCCCTTCCCCATATCCTCCTATATCTCCCACCCTCCTCCTGCGGTTTCCAGTATCCACAATTGTTATCCATGGTTTTATATCTTCCAATCTTTCACATTCTGCCATAGAGTGCAGCCATTAAAATACTGGGGCATTTAATAGTTTCTAGTATTTCCCGTATGTTGTCTTCATTTTTTAAAATACTTTTAAAAATTATTTTTGTTGTTTTTATCTAAGTTAAAGGTTTTGTCTTCCAGCTCAGGAATTTTGTCTTCTGTGTGGGCCTATCTGCTCTTAGTACTTTCATGGGAGGTCTTGATTTCCTGTATTACTGTCTTTATCTCTAGAAGTTCTGATTGATTCTTTTTTATGGTTTCTATCTTCTTCTTCAAGTCCTAGAAAGACTTTCTCATCTCTGTCACCATGAGCATTCTGACATTCCTGAAAATTCTTTTGTGCTGTCTATGAAGAAAAGTTGATCTCTTCCTTTGAGGGAGGGGTATTTTCCATTTTCCCATATTTCTTCTGCCTCTGCTGGTTTCTAGCCATCTGATGGATTATACACTTCTTCCTACTTTTCTGGTGTTGATTATATAGTATAAGGGGGGAGGAAGAACCCTGTTTCTTAGATGTGTTCTTGGTAGAGGGCCTTTTTTCTAGTCAGAGAAGGGTGTATGTAGCCAGCTTTAGGTGTCAATTCCTGTCCCATTCTCTTGGGACCAGGTGCACTTGGTGCTGAGCTGGAGTTTCAGCTCAGGGTGGGACACGCTGTGCAATTCAGAAACTATGAAATCTCAAAATGTTCCTGGATGGGCATAAGGCAGCTGGAGGTCTGAGGTGGTCTTCCTGTCTCAACTTTTCTCACTGACTGCTACTGCTCCCTGCTCTGCATCACAGTCTCTGGGGATAATGGCAGCAAATAGATGTGGGAGGAACCGGTCTGGGATATACCTGGGACAATGGAAAGGCAGTGGGTTGCTTGAGATAGTCTTCCTGCCTCAGTTTGTTGCACTGACTGCTGATTCTTCCTGCTCTGTGGTGCAGGCTCTGAGGATAATCCAGTGTATAATACTGAAGATGATCATATATGTTAGGTTTCCAGGAGAGTACTGACTTTCATCTCCTTTTTTCCAGTGTAATTATTCACTGGAATAATTGTAAAGTGTTCATATTCACTTACAAAAATGCCCCTTTAAGAGGAACATTTACATAGTCATCCTAGTATGCTAGTGTTTGTTGATTGAATGAAAACATAAAGCACAAGGATGTGAGAAGGGAGACTTGAAATTGGATGGTGCAATCTAACTCACATTTCTAGCAGTTTTTCTTTGTAAAACATATTCCATTTTTCTGTCCTTTAGTTTATTCACTGACAAAATGGGGAGAATACTTATTGTCTACTTCAAAATGATGCTACCCATATTAGAAAATCAAATATCTTCAACTTGTATTATACCTTATGATTTACTAAGTACCTTCATAAAAGTGATTTTATAGTATTCCTCTTCTTAATGACAATACTAGGTATTGTAAATTAAATGTTACAATTATTTTTCTTTAGATCGAATCCTGATTCTCAGAGTTCAAGTGATTTACCTGACTGTGTAGGAAAAAAGTAGTGATAAACTATATAGTGACTTTTCTTACTTCAAATCTAGGACTCTTTCCACATTAGCACATCGTTAGTACAAGACTTTATGAGAGGCTTCAATAAATTAACCTACTGGAGAGTGCTTTGCAAATTATATAAAGCCACCCAACTGTATGATGATGGTGTTTTAAGTGCTAAAAATCACTCTCATCATCATTTGTATGATCATCATCATAACAATACCCTAGAGGAGTGAGTTCATGCAGCCTATAAAATTAATTTATTTCTAGTAATTTGTTTACTGAAATATCGGCTTCATTGTATATAAACTAGCACCCACATCCAACACCCCAAATTTTAGAGTTTATTAAATTTAAAAGTAAATTATCAAACCCTTTAGATTATCCATTGCTACAAAGACCAGGTTGTTTTAGTTAAATGTTGTGACATTATCTCTTTTTTCCTGCAGTGGCGTCACTGCATTACCTGTTGATTCTTTTCTGTGTGTTACGTTTCAACTCAAGGGCTCTTTCTTAGATTGAACTTTTCTAAGCTTTATTGCTTTTCCAGTTTGAAGTAGCTGAGGCCTGTTCTTTTACTTTATGACTCATTTTATAATTTAAAATAATAATAAATTAATTTGCTTACTTATGTTTGTCTTGATTACTGAATGGTAGATTTCTTAAGAGCATAAACTCTGACACCACATGTATTTTCTTCACGACTTTATACCCAGAGTCGAAGTCTGGCCTATGTTAAGTGAACATTGTTGAATGAGTAGAAGAGGGAATGGAAATAAGATACGAGGTAATATAATAAATTTATTTTGAAATTGGTATCATTCTGAAATTCTCTCTGTTGCTACAGATGAAAAATTCAAATTAATAACCCCAAATAATTTGAAGGCAAATATTTGAAGACCTTTCTTTTTAAGAATTATTTTTTTATTTAATTTTTTGCTCATCATCACTATTTCTTTAATTTGACCAGAGAGAGAGAAAAAGTAAGGAAGCAAGCTGCCAGGTCTGGGGCTTGAATCAGGTTAGCCATGTGGGAGTACAGAGCCTCAACCACTACACTACTTGCTGGCCCCTTGAAGGCCCCTCTTTAATCCACACAGTCCTATGCTTTATTTTGTAGTGGATAGCAACAGTCTAGGTGAGAGCAGAGGATAACTGTAAAAATTGATTTTCTATGTCCCCTAAAAACAACAAATACTGCTAGAAGAATCTACACTATAATGATAGCCTGGAAGCAAACTTATATAGCTAAGGACTATGCCCAAAGAAAGATCACAGTTAATTTAATATTCTGAATGATAAATCCAGCTAAGAAATGATGCTTTATTGGAATAATAGATTGTTCACCTAAAATTGAGGATATTTATTAACAACGTGGAGAAATTAAAACCTTTTTCAGCAAATATTTTCATCCTTTTTGAATTAATTCTTCAGGTGATCAAGAGCCATAATTAGTTGGTATTAGATGGTTCTGTTGACTTTTTTGCTTTCCTATGTGTATTTATTGAGGGTATACTCTGTGTTTGGTGCCTGTGTTAGATATTGATGAATATTATTTTTATAAATTGAGTTTGTTTTATTTAATGTGGCTTTGGAACCCATCTAATGAAACTAAAGCTATATTTATTTTTCATTGGTTTCTCTCCTCATGAATCACAATCATGACACTTGATCCTTTCATTAGCTCTAATGCAACTCTCATAGACAGCAATTAGAAATGGCAGAACAAATCAAAGGGGAATATCCCATTGTACTTATATTATTGTTACAAATTAGGTGCTTGCTTGAATGCTTGGTTAAGTAATTAAGTGTGGCTTTCACTTAAGACTTCTATCAGTTATGCATATTTCACTCTTATTGGATTAACTCATGAAAAAATGAAGAACCCTGGCAGGACTCATATGGTTGCTTTGAAAGTCCTGTAATGGCAGATGTAGATTGTAATAAAATTGCTTTAGACCCTGTAGCTGAATTGATAGTCCAGATGGTCAAAATGGCAAGGTAGAATAACAATGATCATCATAATCTTGTATTATATAGCACTATTTATTTTATAAAACTCTTCCACTCACATAATCTCAAGATGATTTTGTTTATCATAATGACCTTATTAAGTAGATAACTATTTTAAAGAAAAGCAAACAAGTAGGTTAAAAGAGAGAGAGAGAGAGATTAGAAAGAGAGTGTATCATTTGCTAGTTGGTACCTATTTACCTGACAGCAGTTCTCCTTGAAGCAGGCCATGTTAAGGTTTAGCAGAACTATGGTCTTTTTTTTTAAGAGTTTTTTTTTTTTTTTTTTTTTGGTAGGGCACATGTGCTCACCAGAAAGACAGAGGGATAGAAAGCGAGAACTCATCCCCCAGAGGGGACGGCCACGCCGCAATCCCTTCTCCTCCATGTTCCTCTTAGGATCTTGGGCACGCACATACACATGCCCTGTGTGAGTTTAAGCCACCAGGTCTGGGACTCGAACCACGGTCGACTACATGGGAGTCCAGTGACATAGCCATTACACTAACTGCTGGTCCCAAAACTATAGTCATTTGGAAAATAAGAAATGCCTCTGTTTGAGAAATGGTCAGGTGAGAAAACAGGAGGGAATATTTGAAGAAATTAGGATAATTACTTAGGAGAAAGCAATGGGTGCTGATTGATGGTAGTGAGGAATGATTTGCACATGCCTGTATCTATATTTTTTAGAGAGAGGTTTTTTTTGTTATAGGGTACTCAATGGAGAGACAGAGACAGAAAGCGAGAAACCATTCTCCCAAAGAGGATGGCCACGCCACAATCCCTTCTCCTCCGTTCTCTTCTCAGGATCTTGGACAGTGTGCCCATGTGCCTGGCGTAAGTTTTAAGCCACTGGGTCTGGGACTCAAACCGTGGTTGATTATGTGGGAGTTGAGTGACATAACTGTTACACCATCTGCTGGTCCCCATGCTTTTATCTTGTACCTGTAAATTCCAAGAACTTTTGAGACAGTTTGTCGGTACTTACTGTCTCCTTGTAACTTGGTTGCAGAAAGAAACTCCCTTTTTCTTCCAGCCTCTGCCTCTTGTTTCACTGAACATGAGAGAAAGCTATTGGACTTAGTTGGTTAATAACAGCCTTACTGGTGTGTTGTTCTAAGTGTAAATTAAATCTGCTTTCTCTAATGTTTAAAATCCATTTTTTCTCACTTGTAAGTTAAAATTTAATACTATTATATTTTTCTATAAGCTAATGTTGGACATGACCTAGTTTTTCCTTGCCTCCTTGATTTCAATTTTAATTATTCTCCTTTCTATAAGTGTGTCAGATTTTCACATCACTCTCATTTTGCCCACACTATTTCTTCTGCTTGTAGAAGAATATTGCAATGTCAGCCAAACATTACCTTTTTTAAAAAAATTATTTTTTAAATAGATTTTTGGTATAGGGCACGTGCACTCACCAGAGAACAGAGAGATAGAAAATGAGAAATCACCTGCCAAGGGGATGGCTGCACCTCAATCCCTTCTCACCCATTCTCCTCTAAGGATTTCAGGCATGCACACACAGATGCCTGGCATGAATTTTAAGCTTCTGGGTCCAGGACTTAAACCATAGTCAATTATGTGGGAGTCCAGTGATGTAACCATTACACCATCTGCTGGTTCCCATCCTGCTAGTTCTCTTTCATAAAGTCATCATCGACCTCTTTCCAATGATCCTCATTTTCCCAGTCTTCATACTCTAATCTTCCATGACAGAAAGAGTTTATGAGTCTGCTTCTCCTTACTGGACTCTTTATCCATTTGTTTCTGTCTTCTTAGCATCTGGCAGAGTTCCAGACATGTAATAAGCACTCAAAATGTATTTGTTGGAAAAAAAATTATCAACCTATGAGTGAATTAAATATACAGTGCTATTTATCCTACCTGTTTCTCAAACCAATGTCAAATGTTCACAGTTTACAGTTAATCAAATGTGTTTATGTGTCTGATTGCGTCTGACCACAGAAATAACATGAAGATGCATAGAAAGGCAAGGGCCCATTTTACAAATGAGGATAGAGATGCTCAGTAACACTCAGTGACTGTCTGTGACTCAGTAGCTGTAAGATGTTAGTTCAACATGAGGAGGTATGTTCTTGCCTTGAGTGCTCTACTTATGCTGATTAGATACTATTCTTAGGTCATTGGTCTTAATGACCTAAGAAAGCAAATCTAAGGGAAGTTTCTAAATGAACTCAGAGGAGGTTCTAAAAGAAACATTCAAAGAAAGATGAAAAACTTTTACTTGGTACCTTTCTTGGTTCATCATTTGTCTTGACAATTAGGCACTGAGTCTGTGGTGCTTACTAGTAAAAGCAACAAAAACTATGGCAATAATAAGAGTAGTTAATTTTTAAAATTTTTATTTATTCATTCATTTATTTTAATTTGACCAGAGAAAGACACACAGAGAGAGATGGAAAGTGAGAATGTAAGCCACCAGGTCCAGGACTCGAACCGTTGTCGGCCATGTGGGAGTATCCAGCACCTTAGCCACCACACCACCTGCTGGTCCCAAGAGTAGTTAATTTTTAGTGAAGACTTACTGTGTTCAGGGAACCATGATAATTATTACATGTATTTTCACAATTAACCTTCAAAACCAATCTTTGAATGGGTATTATTTTCTCAACTTTACAGTTGAAGAAACCAACTTTCTGAAGTCCAATACTTTGCCCAAACTGAGCAGCTAGAGCATAATAGAGTCAGTAGCTTTCCCCTTCAAAGGGAGCTGGGTGGAACTCCCGGCCTAGTCTGAAATTTGAGGGGGGACTCGCCAAGAATGGACTTGGCTTTAATGACTTAGATCACAGAGACACTTCTAGCACAGCTTTGATAACTTGTTATCTGGTGTTTTAAAACTATCTTGTGATATATATAGATATATGTATATCTATCTATCTATCTATCTATCTATCTAGATAGATAGATAGATAGATAGATAGATAGATATATGGTACACACACACACATAATACCCATATCTTCTTCCTGATTTGATCACCTGAAACATTGTGTGAAGTCTCAGTGCCTCAAGAGAAACCAGTTGTCCTGTCAGTGCTGTTAGGAGGAATTCAAATTAGATCAAGCCAGTCCCCAGCGTGCTGCAATGTTCTGTCATTTAGACTGCCTCACAAAGTACTGTGGTGCAAACTCATTCAATGGTCTTTTTAAATTATTTCTTGAGAAGAGTTGGTGGTAGAGGGTGTCTGCACTCTCCAGAGAGACAGAGACAGAGAGAGGAGGAGACTGTAAGCCTATAAAGAATGGCCAAACTGCTGTTCCTTCTCCATCTCTCCCTTCTTTCAGGATTCTGAGCACACATATACACAAGGCTTAGTACATTTTCCAAGCCTCCCCATCAGCTATATGAGATCTGGCTGCCTTAAACACCAGGCCATGGAGCCAGCCCTCTTCAAGGTAATCTTGATTATTTTTATTTACATTCAGGAATTCATAATGTTCCATCTGTGCACCTGTTTTATAAAGCTATGTATGTTGCAAAATTGTGGAAACACCCAATGTACATCATCAGGTACTCTTAGATAAAAAAATTTTCACACACCTATGCTTTGGAATACTATTTGGGAGTAGGAAGGAATAAACTATGGATCCATATAATGGCAGTCATAAATCTAAAAATAAGTATGCCAAATAAAAGAAGCTAGACAAAAACATAATAGTGCATACTGTGTAATACCATTTATATGAATGTCTATAAAACTCAAATTAGTCTATAATGACAGAAAAGTGACTTGAGGGTGAGAAGAGGTGGAAGGGACAGATTATGAAGGCAAATGAGAAAACTTTTGAGAATAATGGATATGTTCATATCTTGATTAAATTCATTTTTTCACAGATGTTTATGTAGCTTATCAGATTGCATACTTTATTTTATTTTACTTTTTTTTAAGAGAAATTTTTGTTATAGGGTATATGTGCTTGCCTGAGAAACAGAGAGAAAGCAAGAAATCACCTTGTAGGGGGATGACCATCCCACAGTCCCTTCTCTTTCATTCTCCTCTTGGTATTTTGGGCACGCATGCACATGTGCCCAGCATTAGTTTTAAACCTCCGGATTTTGGACTCAAACCATGGTCAGCTAACGTGGAAGTCCAGCAATGTAACTATTAGGTCATCTGCTGATCCCCAGATTGCACACTTTAAATATTCATAATTTCTCTCTTGTTTTCGTCTTCATGATTAAGAAATAAATTTCATATTTTTTAGTGCAGGGTCTAGCAAGATACTGATTTCTATTCCAAAGTAATTCTGCTATAGGTTATTATCCAAGATCTTTTATGACCTAATAATGATGTCTATATTACTAAAGTTGTCAGCTACTTTTTTAAAATGTGTATTTTATATGAAGGACTCATAGGAAGTGTCAGGGTAAAAATATTGTTTAAAACATTCTTAAAAATATTTACTTTCTGATTATAAAAGTAATACATGCTCATTATAGAATTATTATTATGACCACTTAAATTTGTTTATTATAGAAAAGGTAGAAAATATAAAAACACAAGAAAAAAACTTACTGGTCATATTCAGAATTGGCATGGTTAAAAGTTTTTCCTTGAGGCCAGCAGGTGGCATGGTGATTAAAGTGTTGTATTCCCACATGCCTATAATGGTTCAAGTTCTAAAGCCAGCAACCTGAAAATCACACTGGGCACATATGCGTGCCTTTCCAAAATCCCAAGAGAAGAGTAGAAAAGAAGGGATTGCAATGTGGCCATACCCCCTTGGGTAATTTTTCACTCCTCCCTCTATATCTCTCTCTGTCTCTCCCTCGAGTGAGTGCATATGCCCTATGACAAAAACTAATTTTTAAAAACAGATTAAAAAATTAAAGGTATCAAATTAAAAAAAAAGTTTTTCTTTCCATATCAACTGCATATTTCTTTGAATCTAAATCTTTATGTATTTAATCAATGTTCCACTGATAAATATTGAGTCACTGCCAACTGTTTGTCTTTACAACTAGTACTACAGTGATTATTCTTACTTATATATGTTGGCCTGTAAGTGTCAGTATGTCATAAAATAAATCTATAAAGGTGAAATTTTTGGATTAAAAGGCAAAACAATCATAATTTTGAAGGATTGCATAAATTCATATATATTCCAACACATATTTAACCACCCTACCCTCTATTTCTGGACATTTAGATTGTTTCCACGTTTTATTCCTATAAATAACTTAAAAGTACTCTTAGGAGCCAACAGGTGGTGTGGAGGTTAAGATGGCTGGATCCCACATGCCCAGCTTCCCAGTTCAAATCCCAGCCCAGCAGCTTGTAAAATATGTTGGGAAGCCTGTGTGAGTATGCCCCAAATCCAAGGGAGAGTGGAGAAGGCATTACAATGTGACCATTCCCCCAGGGGGTGATTTCTCATTTTCCTTCTCTCTCTATGTCTCTCTGTCTCTTTCTGGCAAGTGCGTGTGTTCTACAGCAAAATAAAAACAACAACAAAAGTACTCTTAAGCCCCAGACTGCTTTGGGCCTGTCATCAAATGCTCCTAGTCTGTGAGTCATTTCAGATTGGCAAAAGATGCTAACATCTGGTAAAAATCATTTAAGATACAATAGTATATCTAATCATAAACAAAGGGGAAGGCAAGGAATCTGATAATCTTATTTGATTGCCTGATTATTGAGTCAGGTTTCAGTTTTCATATTTAAATACACATTAATTAGCTAATTTAATTTTCACCCATCTATGGTAGAGATGTGTCAACCAGTTCTATAGTTGAAGACACTGAGTCTCAGTGGTTCAGTTACTTTCCCAAATTTATAGCCAGCCTGAATTAGACATGAGACTTTTCTCAGTCTACCAAATAACAAAGTTTATATATGTCAAACTACATAGGTGTTATCACAAAAATCAGTGGGCATTAAGGTACTTTTTTTTGGTTACACAAAGGCAAGATAGAATCTTTTGCCTTTTAGTAAAAAATAATAGTCACTGATTACTGACTATTACTGTTTGTCAAGCAATGTTCTGAGTGCTTTATAGGTAACAGCTCTTAGCTTCTCCAAACTTAATAAGATAAGGTCACATTATTGTAAACAACATATAAAGAATTAAACCAGATCACAAAGAGGCTAACTAAATTATCCATGAACATTTAGCTTATGGGAGTAGAATGCAAGATTCAAGCCAAGCAATTTGCTCTGGAGTCAGCATTCTAAACCACTCCAGTGCATTGCTTCTCAGACACAATTAAAAGTTTGTGCCAGACTCCAAACAGTAGGTGTTGTCTTACTATATGTAATAACATTACATAACATTAAGAGATAGTGTAAGGATCAAGAACACAGATTCTAGAGCCAGACTGTCTCTGTTTCAATTCAGGTTCTGCTCCTTAATAACTGTGTGGCTGCATGACAAGATATTGAACCTAAAAGAGGAGATAATAACAGTAAGCCCTGATAGGATTGTTAAGGGAGTAAATATTTATATAGCACCTAAAACAGTACTTGGTATATACTTATCATTATTTACATTTTAGTTGAATAAATCATAGTTTGAGTTCTTCTCTGGATCCTCCCTCACAAATCACACTCTAGGAAACAGTGATCTTGATGATGACAACCTGAGGTGACCAGACACATCCCCAATGCCTGACTTTTTCAAGCAGCCCAGCATACTACTGATGTCCCAGCAAAAATCTAGGCCCCAAGGCTTCATAGTATCTTATGTTTCTGTGAGATCTGTTTTAAAGGGAAGAATCAGCCTTGCCAACTTTCCAAATTTAGCCATATCTGGGTCACCTAAAAAAGTAGTGCACTGTTCCCTCAAGTAACCTTTCGCTTATGTTAATTTTATATGAAGTGTTCCTCACTGAATCTCAGCACGTTGTGAATTTCATGAGTCACTGCTTCAGCAGATAAGTATGTGAAGAGTGGCTGTGCAGATAGATCCACCACCGGATGTGCTTCAACTTGCTCCCGCCCCTGGTCAAGTCTGCATCTCTAGGGACTGGTACAAGGTAAAAACAAACAGATCAAAAGCAGGATCAGGTATGATTCTGTTTATTTCTGTCTTTCAGTTGAAAAACCTTCAAGGAATTTTACCTTGAGTAAGTGGGCCACATTCCTAATACTGCTCACTGGCCAGTGCCACACTAGATGACTAGGTGCTTCAGGTAGGGACAGGAATTTATCATGGTCTTGCATTTAAATTCAGCACAGTCTGTCGCTCCTGGAGAAATGCTTCTAAGAAATTGTCTTTAGTTTGAGGTCAGAGCTTGATTTTTTTTCAAGCCACCTTGACATATAAGTCATAAGTTAATACAGGGTCTTCTCTTCATGTCTTCACACTGTGGAAAAAGGCACTCAGAGAACCACACTTTTAGATTTATGTCATGTCTGCAGTGTCCTAGTGGTAAAGGATAAGGAGATTGCTATGAGGAGAAGGCCACTAACACTCGTAGAGGGCTTCCCATAGGACAGGCACCACATTAGAGATTAAGTTGCCTCACTTTAACCTTGACTCAGTCCTTTGAGGTAACTATCTCTTTCATGAGATGTGGGATCTAATATTGACTGGATAATCTTAAGTGAGAATAACGTGATTAAGGTCAGAGCTAGGAAGAGGTAAAGCCCAGAATTTGAACTTGCATCTCTGCTCCAGAGTCTGTGCACTTACACTTCAAGGACTTATCTTTGTTTTAGAGGAAGAATATATTGCATTTAGAATACTAGAAATTCTTGCCAGAGTCTTCATTTAATAAGCTCAGGAGCCTGAGTGAGGGATTTTTGAAGTGCATTGACATCATCTTCCTGCAGAAATAGCATTATATTCTGCCACCAAATAATCTCATACCTTTCCTTATAAAGGCATCATGGTAGCCTATACCAATTTAGGTTAACCAAGGTTAGACATCCGGAAGTAGAGAGACTTATTTGGCTTTCTCAACTTTATAAGGTGGAAGAAAGACAGAAAAGACCTTTAGAGACACTTGGAAACTTCCTCCGACTCTCTCTTTTTTTTTTTTTTTTGGAGAGGTTTTTGCTATAGGGCCCATGCGCTCACCAGACAGAGAGAGACAGAGAGACAAAAAGCTAGAAATCACCCCCCAGGGGGAGATGGTCATGCTGCAATCCCTTCTCCTCCATTCTCCTCCAGGAATCTTGGGCACACACGCATATGCGCCCTGCATGAGTTTAAGCCAACGGGTCCGGGACGCGAACCGTGGTCGACTATGTGGGAGTCCAGTGACATAGCCATTACGCTAACTGCTGGTCCTCCAACTCTTGAATAGAGATAATAATACCTTGTTTGTGGAGCTGGCATAAATATATAATAGTTATTGTTAATCACCTAGAGTACAGCTAGATTATAGCCCTGTCTTCTTTGTAGTAAGGCATCTGGGTGACTATTTAAGTAAAAAGGAGTCATCTGAAGATATTTGCTAAGCACATACTGTATCAAATTGTTTTCTATTTTTTTTTCTTTATTCACAACAAGGAACACACATGCACATGTGAAAGAGGTGGGGGAGGGATACACACCCTTCATAGAGTTGATCATGTCATGATCCCCTTTCTTCAGTTTTCCAGCCTATTAGCTATTAGGCACTCATACATATGCCTAGAGTGTTTTAGGCTAACCAGGTTGAGAATTTGAACTCTCTGGTCACCATATGGAATGTAGCTTCGCTTGAGCAGTGCATTACTGCTCTGCCATGGAGCCAACTTTTCCACATCGTTTTGAATGCTGGAAGGAGACTGAAGAATTAAAGGTCTATATGTCCCTGCCCTTAACAGCCTTGGGTCTTGGATATGGAGACAGAATGACAAAGTAAAATTAGCTTAGAGAAAATTAAATGCTTTCAAATATGACACTTGCAGCGAATAAAATAGAACTCAGAGAAAATAGAGACTGGTACAAATGAGGGCTCAGGTAAGGCCTTCAGGGGTGGAAGGGCTCAAGCAGGTTTTGAAGTAGAAGGGATACTACACCAGGCCAATGGAAGGGCTTAAGCCATCAGATTCTCCTTAGACCTTCTCCTTCCCCATTTTATACTCTTATTTCTGTAGCAAGAGTATTAAAGTCATTTTCCTTTCACTCTCCACTCCCCTTCCACAATACTGGAGAGGTTTTTGCTATAGGGCCCATGCGCTCACCAGACAGAGAGAGACAGAGAGACAAAAAGCTAGAAATCACCCCCCAGGGGGAGATGGTCATGCTGCAATCCCTTCTCCTCCATTCTCCTCCAGGAATCTTGGGCACACACGCATATGCGCCCTGCATGAGTTTAAGCCAACGGGTCCGGGACGCGAACCGTGGTCGACTATGTGGGAGTCCAGTGACATAGCCATTACGCTAACTGCTGGTCCTCCAACTCTTGAATAGAGATAATAATACCTTGTTTGTGGAGCTGGCATAAATATATAATAGTTATTGTTAATCACCTAGAGTACAGCTAGATTATAGCCCTGTCTTCTTTGTAGTAAGGCATCTGGGTGACTATTTAAGTAAAAAGGAGTCATCTGAAGATATTTGCTAAGCACATACTGTATCAAATTGTTTTCTATTTTTTTTTCTTTATTCACAACAAGGAACACACATGCACATGTGAAAGAGGTGGGGGAGGGATACACACCCTTCATAGAGTTGATCATGTCATGATCCCCTTTCTTCAGTTTTCCAGCCTATTAGCTATTAGGCACTCATACATATGCCTAGAGTGTTTTAGGCTAACCAGGTTGAGAATTTGAACTCTCTGGTCACCATATGGAATGTAGCTTCGCTTGAGCAGTGCATTACTGCTCTGCCATGGAGCCAACTTTTCCACATCGTTTTGAATGCTGGAAGGAGACTGAAGAATTAAAGGTCTATATGTCCCTGCCCTTAACAGCCTTGGGTCTTGGATATGGAGACAGAATGACAAAGTAAAATTAGCTTAGAGAAAATTAAATGCTTTCAAATATGACACTTGCAGCGAATAAAATAGAACTCAGAGAAAATAGAGACTGGTACAAATGAGGGCTCAGGTAAGGCCTTCAGGGGTGGAAGGGCTCAAGCAGGTTTTGAAGTAGAAGGGATACTACACCAGGCCAATGGAAGGGCTTAAGCCATCAGATTCTCCTTAGACCTTCTCCTTCCCCATTTTATACTCTTATTTCTGTAGCAAGAGTATTAAAGTCATTTTCCTTTCACTCTCCACTCCCCTTCCACAATACAAGTGCAACTGTTTTATTTGATTATAGCAACAGAACTATTTATCTTCTTGTCAACCTTCCAAAAGGAGTTTTGGTAGTTTTAGTTGGATATTGCTATTGCCATTTAATTCATCAATTACTTGAATTTATTTTCTTGTAATAAGTTCTGCAATTAATCTTATTTAGAAAGGAACATGGAAGTAAAACTATTTAAAATAAAATCTTGTATGCTTGATCAAGAAAATTTAGAAAAGTGCAGGAGAGTATTGTATACAAAAACACATTTACTGCAAGCCTACCATAAAAGACAATTGTAATTTATATTTTGAAATATTTTCTGTTAGCTTTTGTTTTATAAATTTGCATTATCTTTTTTTTGGTATAATTGTGACCACATAGTATACACATTTATGTACTCTTTATTTATAAATTGTTATCATATAGTCAAAAAATCACATAAATATGCTATGGTTTACTTATTTTCCTAATATACATATCAATTGTGCATAGTTTCCACAATTAAAAAAACAAAACTCAGGGGCATCTGATGGTGTACTGGCAACATAATGCTCTGTGATGCTCTCCCACATGGGAAGGACCCAAATAACTGTCCTGAGGCCTCCCTGTAGATTCTGGATCCTTATGTATGTGCCTGTGGTCCAAACTGGCTGAGGCTGAGAATGGATCATAGTTTGAGGACTCTTTCGGGGATGTCTGTCTCATTCTTCCTCTCTCATTAAATAAACAAACTTAAATAAAACAAAATCCTGTTGAAAATGTTCAGTGCTTCTTTTTTTCTATGCTTTAAAAATTAGTTTCTTTACTTTTTATTATTTGTTTATTTGTTTGGTTGTTTGATTTTGCTATAGGACTTGAGCACTTCCTGGAGAAAGACAGAGAGACAGAGAATGAAAGTGAGAAATCCCCCTTACTCTCCCCAGGGGAAATGGCCACACTATAATCCCTTCTCTTCATTCTCCTCTTGAGATTTGGGACATGTACACACATGTGCCCAGCATATGTCAAGCCACTGGATCTGGGATTCACATTGCAGAGTCAACTATGTGGGATCTGCCACTTTAACTTCTATGCCACTTGCTGGACTTGGATTTTTTTTAAATGTACTGTGAAGGGGCTTGCAGGTGTCACAGTGGTTAAGGGTGGTGGATTCTCACATCGCCAAGCACAGTTCAAGTTCTGGACCTGGCGGCTTGCTTCCTCACTTTCTGTCTCTCTCTCTCTGTCCCTCTGGTCAAATTAAAATAAGTAAATAAATAAATAAAGTTAAATAAAATAATTCTTTATAAAAAAGAAACAAAATGTACTGTGAGACTGGCCAGCAGATTGTGTAGTAGTTAGGGACTCCCACACAGCTGACAGTGGTTTGAGTCCTGGACCTCACAGCTTGCTTTCTTATTTTCCTCTCTCTCTCTGTTTGTTTCTCTCTGGTGTGTGCCCTATAGTTAATTAAAAATAATAATGATAATAAGTAAAATTAAATGAATAATTCTAAAAATAAAAAATTTAAAAATGTACTATGAGATATGAAATATACAGAATTAATTTTTGGCGGAATTAATGATTTCTGGAGGTATTTGAATAGCCACCATCTTATAGTTATCACACTGACAATGGTTTTGCATAAGTAACAATTTATAATGGTAGGAAAATGAAGAAAAATAGAAAGTAATCAGATCAGTGCCTTAAGAGGAGAATACTAAAGAAATTCGGAGAGGAGTTCACATATTACTAAGTGATGGAGGACCTGAGTAATGGGGTGGTAAATCTATAGCATGATCACAACTGCAGATGTAGAAAAGAAAATATAATCAAGACTAGTGAGAAGACCTATCTGCAGGGAACTTAAGAGCCGTGTCAGGAAATTGAGGACCAGAAGCCTAGAAAGGTAATGTGTAGTCAAAGTGACATAAATGTCATATTAAGAAAACCAAACTTTTTTTTTTAAGAGAGACTTTTGTTATAAGGTGTGTGCATTTATTGGAGAGACAGAGAAAGACAAAAAGCGAGAAATCACTTCCCCAGAGGGGAATGGCCACTCAGCAATCCCTTGTTTATCCTCTCAGGATCTTGGGCATGCATATACATGCACCTGGCATGAGTTTCAAGCTGCTGGGTCCAGGACTTGAACCGTGTTCAACTACGTAGGAGCCCAGCAATGTAAACATTATGCCATTCACTGGTCCCTCTTTCTTTTTTTTTTTTTTTTTTTTTTAATAATTTTTACCAGAAAGAGAGAGAGAAATGTACCCTCAACAGGGCCCTCATACCTCAATCTTCCTCTCAGCCCTACAGTCAGTGAGGAATGTGGGCGTGTCACTGGGTGCTCCCAGAATATCCAAGTAGACCAGGAAATGAACCCAGAACCCTCCCAGATGGCCTCTGGGTTCACACAGCAGCTTTCAGAACACATGCGCCACTATGGCCAAACTTGGACATCTTTTTCATAGACTAGATAGTTCTATGATTTCTGTGCTTACACAGTGTTACAGACTGATCCTTATAAAAAGATGTTTATGTGCAAAGACGCTCACCATCACTAATAATGAAGGCATGTATGTTAAGGCAACACAGTATCATTTTCACCTAATATGTTAACTAAGATTTTTAAGAGATTAATGGTGATGAGTACTGACAACTGTATAGAAAAAATATCTACTATAATCATCGATGTAAACTGTACATAATTATGAGGCTAACACTTGGCATAAATGTTCTGGAAAACAACATGGCAGAATGCATAAGTAGTTAATATGTGCATTCCTTTATAATTGGCAATTCTGCCTCTAGCAGTTGTGTCCTAAGGTCATAATTGAGCAATGCTCAAAGATGATTGTACATGACATCTATTGCAATGTGTTTTCTAGTACCATGATATTGGTATCAACTAAAATGTCCATTAATTGTTATCTTAAATAGTTTATTACATAGACCTTGAACAAAATGCTCATAGTTTTGTTTTCCCAAAGGATGAATTAGAAATTTCTATGCTAGTCTTAAATAATGTTCATCATAAATTTAAAAACATACAGATACTAGACAATGACTTTTGTGGGGTTTTTTGGCAGAGACTTTTGCTATAGGGCGCGTGCACTCACTGGAGAAATAGAGAGACAGAAAGTAAAAAACTCACTCCCCAGCATGCAGTTGGCCACACTGCAATCCCTTTTCCATTTTTCTCTCAAGATTTTGGGCACACACATACACACACACACACACACACACATGCCCAGCCTGAGTTTTAAGCCACCGGGTCTGTGATTCAAACCATGGTCAATTACATAAAGTCCAGTGATGTAACCATTATGCCATCTGTCAGTCCCTGACTTTGATCTCATTTGCATGAAAATGAAATCTTTACAGAGACAAAAATTAAGGAGGATATATACCAAATAGTTAATAATATTCCTTTTGAATAGAAATAAAGAAATTTAATTTAGAGCTGTCTATATTTCATAAATGTATAATTTATAAATATATATTTTAAATATTTTGAGAAGCTATTAAGAGGTGATCAAAAATATTATTTTGATTGTAGACATGAGTGTAAACCAGGGTTTATATAAAGACAAACAATGTATGTAAAGGCAAGTTGAACATCTGTCCTCTGAATGACCTTTCTATATTATCCATGTTGACCTTGTCATTTCCTATCACATCCTGTTCTTTATTCATTGTAGAACTTAGCAATACATTTACCTCTGGTTTACTTTTTAAATTATGTTGTGATTAAGAACCTTTCTTATCTTGTTCCATGCAGTATCTTTAGCAGTTAGAACACTACCTAAAAGATAATAGCCTCACATAAGTCAGTTGAAATGAATGAATGAATGTCAGTTGGACATCTATTTTACAATAGTGCCTTTTGGCTTTTTTTTTTTTTTTTTTTAGATTTTTTTTTTTTTGTCATACAGGTACATGTACCTGCCAGAGAGAGACAGAAAAAGGGGAAGTGTGAAGTCACCTTCCAGAGTGGATGGGCACTCCAAAATTCCTTTTCCTCCATTCTCTTCTCTGGATTTTGGGCATGCATACACATGTATCTTCTGTGATTTTCAAACTACTTGGTCTGGGACTCAAACTATGGTAGGCCATGTGGGAATCCATTTGTCTTAACCACTATGTCATCTGCTGGTACCATCATAGTAGCTTTTAAAAGAAAGTTAAAATAACCTTATTTTGACTTATAAAAGCCTGCATAATTTACTTCCTGCTAACTTCTCTAGCTTCATTATCTCATGACCTTCTCCACTCTCCTACCCCAACCCCAAGATGTATGCACATTGAACTTTCTTCAGTTACCTTAATATGTCCCTCTCTTTTGTTTCCACACCTTTGTGCATGTTATTTTTATATTTTGGAAAATTAACCAAGCTGTTCTTTCTCTTATTTTGGTGTATACCTCTGATTGTAGAATAGTTTAAGCAGTATCACTACTTAAGATCACAGGCTTTGCAATTAGATAGTAGTTATTTAAACTTAGTCAAGATATTTTTGCTTCAATATCCTTATCTGTAAATAGGACCTATAGTGCATCTCTCATAAGGCTGTTGTGAGGATAAATGAGTTAATAGATATGTAATAGGTACTGAGAATACTTCCTAGTGCATAGTAGCAGCACTTGCGATGTGATCATTGGGATAATGCTGTCACTTTTTTAGAGCTTCTTCTTAATCTCAGAATGAGTTAGATACCATTCTTCTATGTTGAAAAGAAATTGTGTATTATTGCACCTTTGCCTTTGGGTCCTACTAGAATAGAAACTTCATGGAAGCTGAGACTGAAGCCACTGAGTACTCTCCAGAGTACCCAAAATAGCTAGCACTGTGTGGCAGATAGTAAGTGCTTAAATGTTCATAAAATGACTGAATTGGATAATATTGGCATAAAACAGTAAAGGTGCTAAGACCTACTGTGAAAACTAAAAGGATAGATCTTGGCAATGGAGAAGAGTGAGAACAAGTGACAGTCAAAGACAATCCATTTCAAGGATTGGGGACTAGGACAATGCTGTGTTAATAAGAGAGTAATAAATGACTGACTAGTATTCTATTGATATGTAAAACTTTTATTTGATTTACCTACTTCCACAGTTATCTAAAAGGCCTTGATTATATATTTACATATTGAAAACTTTATTTTGTAGGCAGTGCAGATGTCTATTCTACAGGTGAACAAATTGAGATTCAAAGGTAAATCAATGGCTTGCTTTAAGGTCATACTTTAAGTAAAGGAAAAGTCACAATCCAAGCAGAAAAAAAAGTGACTTTATTTAAATGATCTATTTATTCATTTAAAATATATATGGGAAGTTTGCGTGTGCAGAGCCCCAAGATCAGGGTGTATGGATGGAAATTACCTAGCCACTGTTCTTTATCAGTTCAATATTTATTGATTACAGTTACATAAAATAAACAAGTTCAACAGAGACTGATAAATCTAACCAGTTCAGATAATGTTCTCTGGAAATACCATGAACAGAGCAATTAATTTTAAGTGGAAGGTTTAGAGAAGATTCTACCCTATAGCGCAAAAAAAAAAAGAAAGAAAAATAAAGAAGGTTCTCAAATGATGTTGTATTTGACTTAGGCTTTTATTCTATTCATATTTTAGTATTTTACTCCAATACATTTCTTTCAAGGGTAAAATGAACTTTAATTTTAAATTAGAATATTTTAATTTTAACAGTGTGTTCATAATAGAACATTATCTAATGCATGACTATCATTTAGCTTTTGATTTTAGTTTTTTGTAAATTGTTTTGCACTTTTTCTTTTCTTCTTTTAACTCAGTAGCAGTAATTCTCTATTGTGAAGAAATGCTGAATGAATTTGTTGGAGGTGACAATTGTCAGCAGACTTTTAACATCTTTGGCAGAGCTTATAACATGTTGAGAAAGCTGACTTTTTAAAGCAAAATAAAAAGTATAATCCAAATGAGAATAGTTTAGAGTCCCAAGTGGATAACTCTATTTTCCTATTGTATCCTTAAAAAGATGTGCAAAAAAATCAAATTATACTTGAATCTTGGTGAAAATAAGAAAATAGATTGTTTTATGAAGAAAAGATCATGGATATATAAAGAATTAAGATTAATTTAAAAATAAACTCATACAATTTTTGAATTGAAAAGAAAACTTAGTTTTATTCTAGTAAAATCTTTTGTCTCTTTCTGATATAGAAACTAATGGATTGAGTAAACTGCTTAGTATCCATTACTCAATGTTATTACTTAATACCTTTTTGTAATTGGAATCATTTAACATCACAGTCTGTTTTTATTTGGTTTCGCCAATAAAATAGGGAAATGGAGAAAATAGGAATGTCATAAAGTTGTTGAGCGTGTGAAATGAGTTTATGCATATTAAGGGCTGATCTGGCTATTTTCTCATGGCCTACCCTATTCCTCTGCCTCTAGGAAAGTATTAAGAATGCATTGGTGGGAACCAGCAGTTAGCGTAATGGCTATGTCGCTGGACTCCCACGTAGTCGACCGCGGTTCACGTCCCGGACCCGGTGGCTTAAAACTCACGCCAGGCGCGTGTGCGTACGTGCCCAAGATCCCGAGAGGAGAATGGAGGAGAAGGGATTGCGGCGTGACCATCCCCCCTGGGAGGTGATTTCTCGCTTTCTGTCTCTATGTCTCTCTCTGTCTGTCTGGCGAGCGCACGCGCCCTATAGCGGAAAAAA
>NW_006159609.1:3905381-3910531 GCF_000334495.1 Tupaia belangeri chinensis
GGGGCCCTCGCCCTATAGCGGAAAAAAAAAAAAAAAAAGAATGCATTGGTTAAAATATAAGCAGCTGGCCAATGCTGTTTCTCCCACTTCTGTATTCCCAGTGCCCAGATAATGACTGACCGCTACATTCACCCAGTAATTCTTCGTTAAATGAATATATAAACCTGGCTTTTCTGGTGACTTTCCTTCTAGTGGCCCCCTAGAGGTATTTGAATTCTAGACTCTGGAATCCATTTCACTGTTTTTTTTTTTTTTTTTTTGTCCATTTATTATTATTGTTATTATTATTTTGCCATAGGGCACATACACTTGCTGAAGAAAGAGAGGGACAAGGGAGGAAAAGTGAGAAATTACCCTCAGAAGGGATGACTATGCCACAGTTCCTTCTCTTGGGATTTTGGGCACACACAAACACTTTGTGTGATTTTCAAGCCACCAGGCCTAGGACTCAAACCTAATCGCCCGTGTGGAAATCCAGCGCCTTAACCACCATGCTGCCTGCTGGCCTTCCATGCATTCTTTATTTTTTTTTAAATTTTTAAAAATTTTACATTTATTCACTGATAATCATCATAGCATACAAAATGTGGTTTCCCATCCAGAATGCACTCTATAGTGGCTTAATCATAAATGTTACCATCAACAAATAATTTTCCATTTCATATATGTGTGTGTGTATATATATATATTTCCCACCCTCCTCCCACATTGTTTCTGGTATCTACAGTTGCTTTCCATTTCTTTTTTTCCCTATGTTTTTTCGATTCATAAAATATCTTAATCTAAATATTTTTAATAGAAAGTTCAGCTGATATATACACATCTGTGAACACATGATTTTAGGCATGAAATTCCATGAATAGACTGAATATACTATAAAGTAGCATCCCCATGCATTCTTTTTTTCTTTCTTTCTTTTTTAATTTTCTTTTTTTTTTTCTTTTCATTTTTGCTATAGGGCATGTGTACTTGCCAGAAAGTCAGAGAGAGACAGAGGGACAGAAAGCAAGAAATCACTCCCCCCCCCCCCAGGGTGGATGGCCACGCAGCAATCCCTTCTCCTCCCTTCTCCTCTTGTGATCTTGGGCACATACGAACATGTGCCTGGCATGAATTTAAGCCACTGGGTCCAGAACTCGAACCACGGTTGACTATATGGGAGTCCAGTGATGTAGCCATTATGCTATCTGCTGGTTCCATCCATGCATTCTTTTAACAAAGAGGTAAATCAACCTTCAGTGTTAACAAATTAGCCTACAGTCACAAAGATGAATCCTCTAGAGTGCCAAATCTATATAGGACTCAAGCTTTAGGCTTCCTAATTGCTAGTCCAATCTATTTCCTACCACAGACCTTTAAAGATATTAATAGTGTCTTATTTGAACATTCTAACTATAGCCAAACATGCTCATTCAAGAGAATTTATAAGATACTATTAAGTAGAAGCCAACAGATGAATTAGCAATTACATCACTGAATGCTATATGGCCAATTGCAGTTTGAGATCTAACCTGGTGATTTGAAACACACACCAGGCCTGTGTGTATGGGATCTTGGGAGGAGAATGGACGAGAAGGAATTGCGACATGGCCATCCCACCTGAGAGGTGATTTCTAATTTCTCTGTCAGCATCTCTGTCTCTATCTATGTCTCTCCCTAAGGCACAAACTTCTTAAAAAAAAAAAAAAGGAATGCTACAATGATGTAAAGTACAAAATATATTTTCATTTGCTTATGTAAACATCATCAAAATTAAGGCCTATTTTCTCTGGCTTTTTGTTGTTGTTATTAAGTATCACCATGAGTAATGACTTTGTCAGTAAATTTTTGTTACGAACATTTTAATGGTCAGGGCCAGCTGGTGGCATGGTGAGTAAGAAAGCTGGATCCTATATTGCTGACTGTGCAGTTTGAATCCCGGACTGAGCAGCTTAAAAAATGTTGGGCATATGTGCACGTGTGCCCAAAATCCTGAGAGGAGAATGGAAGAGAAGAGATTGTGACAGTGCCATGGGGGGGTTTGGTTTTCTCCTCTCTCTCTCTTTCTCTCTCTCTCTGTCCAGTGAGTACACATGCTATGTAGCAAATTTTAAAAAAAATTTATGGTCAATTAGAATTTAATTATACAGGGAGAAAAATCGTATCATTTATTTATTATAGGATTAGGTAATTTCCACTTTTCACTGTCATGAATAATGTTTTCATAAACATAGTTATGCTTAATTATTTTGTCTTCTGATTATTACCTTAGAATAAATTGTTGGATGTTAAGTAATAGCTGGATCAAAGATTAGGTTCATTTCTAGAGCTCTTAAATGATAAACAGTAGCAGTGTATTTCTCTTCAAAGATGGTCACTGATGTCTTCTCAAGAGTATGAATGTTTATGCTTGTTTTTCCCAGTGCTCCTTATTCATGATGATGCCTATCTATATTGTCAGAAAAATGTGTTAATATGAAAGGATAGTTTTCTCCTTTTTCCCAAAATAATTTTTGCAGGAGAAAATACATCACTATAGCTCCAGAATAACCTGTTGACACTACACATTATTCCTCATTATCCTTGCTTGATAATGGATGCTGATTACCTCCATAAAATAGCCATGGACCAGCTGAGTCACTACCTTTATACACATAATCCAGGCATAAAGAAGTAAACAGAAATACTATTTTAAGTAGTCAAATAAAAAGCTTCCCTACTATAAGAATTTTTACCTTATGTTAAGCCAATTATCCTTTGGCTGTTGGAGCTTCTATAGCAATCATCTAAACAGTTTTTGAACATCTACTATATACCACAATTTTAGGATAAATTTTAAGACATTGGTCTCCTCCACTGTACCTTCCCACATCCTTTAATTAAAAATGTGAAGCTTTGGTCTCATTTTAGAGATTGCTTCCGTATGTGAACAGTTTCATGATAAATTAAAGATAACACTTAAGAATGTTAAATTAAGGTAGGAATACAGATAATTAATGCTCTGGTTTACTTCTGTTAAACTGTATGATCTTGACACTAAATATTAACAATTAAACTTATGTAAGATAAATTCATTATTTTCAACGACTAAAGGGTGTAGTGCTTGCCAGAGAGACAGAGTGAGAGAAAGAGGGAGACAGTACCCCCGTAATTGGAGGATGGTCACAATGAATCTCTCCTCTTCCATGTTTCCATCCTACTGGGATTTGAGGCACACACACATGTGTACGGTATGATTTTCAAGCTATCATGGCCAGATTCTAACAGTGGTTGGCTATGTGGGCTCTGACTTTCTTAACTACTGGGCCACAGAGCTGACCCAGATTTATTTTGTATATTTTTGAAGAATATGTTTGAAAAAATAGTAAACGAGAAGTTTGGAAAGAACATTATATTCCTAGATATGGAGATATGGTCTAGTAGTGACATCATCACCAGCTTGTGCTAACCTCAGTAGTCCTGAATTTAGGATCCAGACAGTGGTACAGCAGTGGTGTGGCTGAACCACATAGGAAAGTTTCTAGAGTCCCATCCCAAGGCCCCCCTGAGCACTCTGGACATGTGTGTGTCCATGATCTGGGCTGGCTGAGACTGGGGGTAGATCACAGTGTGGAGACCTTATTGGGGGTTTCTCTCTCTTTCATAGAAGAAATAGACAAATATACTTTTTTTAAAAAGTGTTTAAAATAATAATAATAATCCTGATTTTCTAATCTATAAAAATAACAATACTTAAGTCCCACAGGTTTGGTAGGAGAATCGAGAGGTAAGGGAAGTATGTAAATGTTTAAAAAGCTATAAATTCAAACTATTATTAATAAATGCTTAGAGTTTAGATCAAAACTTCTCTTCTTTAATGATGATATGATAATGCAGGACTCAGAAATGGCCCATTTCTGCCTTACAATTTGTCTTCCTCCTGTCTTTTTCTCATTAAGGAATCTATACATAAGCTATAGAAGCTAAACTGGCTTCAGAGTACCAATTAATACTGAGGTCTAACCGCTCCCAAAGCACAGCTTTGATACAATCTGAATAAGCCACTGTGGCTTAAGCCTAGATATATAGGAGGGCACACTGCTCTTTCCTTCACAAAACTAAGATGTCTGAATACACCATTCAGGTGTGGAATATCTAAAATAGAAAGAGTGAGATCTCAACTCAGTGCCTACCCAGAGGGGCATTTCCTGCTCAGTTTTTGCAAAGAAAGTACAGCAAGACAGATGAGAATGGGTCAATGTGCCTACAGAAAGCCGATTCTACTTAGATGGGCCTATAGGAAGTAATAGAATAGGGGGCACCAACTATGTGTACTGAAATTTGTGGCAGTTTTTATAGCCCCTGGTAAAAAACATGGCTCAACTAATGCAAAACACGGCTCAATGAATTCCCCAAGCTCTGACCTATCATATTATTAAAAAAAAAAAAAAAGAGCAGAGTAGATGGAATTTCTTCTACACACTGATGCTTTTAAGATGGTTTAGTCGTTTGGTTAGAACCATGGATCTGGAGAGAAGTTCTCAAAATTCAATGGTGAATGGAATCAGATAAAATGGAAAAAGTTAAATGGAATTAGGAGAATAATTGTCATTACACCAGTGTTTCTTGGCTGCAGAATGCAATCACCTTGAAATCTTTAGAAAATATTGATTTCTAAATCCTGCCTTCAAAGAGTCTAATTTATTTCATCTGCACTGCAGTTTGGGTGTCAGCATTGTTTTAGTTATCATTATTTTTTTAATTGCCAGAGTACATATGCACACCATGGTGGGGGGAAGAGAGAGAGAAACTCCCCAATATGGCATGGTCATACTGCAGTCCTTTCTCCCCCATTCCTCTTTCCTGGCAGAATTATTTTGGTCATTTCAAGAAGCTGGGGCCCGAATTTGAGCCTCAGCTGGTCATGTGGGATCCAGCTCCCAATGCACAGCAGTGTAGCACTTAAGCATTGTGCTATGGAACCAGCCTTTTTTTTTTTTTTTTTCAATTCCTCATTTTTTCTGATGTGACGGCAAAACTGAGAAACACTAACTTAGAAGATGCTTAAACACTTTTCACCTATAGAAGAGTAGGACCAGAAAACTGAAAATTTAGGTACCAATTCCTTATTTTATAGACTTTTCTGTTGCCTTCAAGCTGATTCTCCTACAGAGTTCTCTTCCATCTCTCTT
>NW_006159609.1:3910548-3926407 GCF_000334495.1 Tupaia belangeri chinensis
CCCTAACTCATTTGGAGCAAGATTACATTTACCCCAGTTATTTCCACTCTATCATGCTTAGTTATTTCAATATCCACATGGATAGACTATTCCTATGGGCCCTTAGTTTCCTGAACTCTGCATCTCCCTCTCCCTCTCTAACTTTCCAGAGATTGCATACGCTCACTGGAGAGAGAGAGACAGAGAGGGAAAATGAGAAAGCACTTCCCATGGATATAGTTATGGCACAATCTCTTCTCCATTTCTCTCTCCTTTCCAGGATTTTGACCATGCACACAGATGTGCTTGGCATTTTTTTCAAGCTACAGAGTTCAGGACTCAAATTTTGTGGTCAGCCATGTGGGATCCATTGGGCTTAACCACCAGGCAACTGGCTGGCTCAACCTCTGGATTTAATGTCACCTTTTTCTCAATTACAACTCACTCACCCACCTGTTATTTTTGTGATTTGTCATCACAAATAGTCGCACCTGTTCTGAAATCTTGACTTCAGGCATACTTCTATTACCACATTCTATCTCTCAAGCTTGCTTACTCAAGTACTCCTATTGCTGCAATTCATTGATTGCACAGAGACTTCCAGGCCATTGAAGTGGATTCTAACCATCTATCTATATACTCTTGAATTCATTCCTCTTGTCCTGCCTTGATTCCATCATCCATCACCATAACTTCTTTCACTCTCAGTGACTCTCCCCATACTTTACTAATTACCAAAAAAATAAGGAAAGAAAGAAAGACAGACAGACAGACAGACAGACAGACATCACTTTTGAACTCACTCATCTTCTCTCACTAATGCCACTTCTCTTGCAGGATAATTGCTTTCTGCTTTCCTTTGATTATATTGAAAGAAGTTTCTCTCTTCTCATAATTAAGTTTAGTTGGTCCATGTTCCTGGGATACTAGAACTCTTGCCCTTTCAAGAATTTTGTTATATTTTTGGCCAACCCCATGACCTAGTGGTTAAGGGAGCAAGATTGCACATGTCCTTCTGAGCAGTTCAAATTCCAGACCTGGTGACCTGAAAAACATACCAAATACATGTGCATGGATGCCCAATAGCTTGGCGAGACAGAGAAATGAAGACATTGCAGTGTGATCATGCCCCAGTGTGGAGGTAATTTCTTCCTCTCTCTACCTCTCTCTGGTGAGTACACGTATACCCTTTGACAAAATAAAAATAAAAATCCTTATTAAAAATACTGAATTATATGACTTTGGCTGTAACTAAAGAAATGTTAAAAGTGAAGGAAAAATGTATCAAAGTGTAAAACAAGTCTTGAACTTAGTCGTTGTAATTGCTGGACATATCCAACTAACTGTTCTTTTTATCTCTTGCAAGGGTCTCTATACCCCATTACTTAAACCCCATCAAACAAGTCCCCAAGACCTTCCATCACTTTTGTTTTTAGGTTTTTCATTGTTTTAATTATTACCATTACTGGAACTGGTCTTTTTTATTACTATATGCCTAATTTTTCTTTTCTTTTCTTTTCTTTTCTTTTCTTTTCTTTTCTTTTCTTCTCTTTTCTTTTCTTTTTTTTTTTTTTAAGAGAGGTTTTTGCTATAGGTAGTGTGTGCTTGCTGGAAAGATGGAGAGAGAGAGAAAGCGAGAAATCACCACTTAGGGAGGATGGCCATGCACGATCCCTTCTCCTCTGTTCTCCTTTTAGGATTTTGGGCATACATGCATGAGTTTATCTGCCAGATCCAGGACTCAAACTATGGTCGACTACATGAGAGTTCAGCAATGTAACCATTATGCCATCTGCTGGCTCCAATACATACCTAATTTGCTTTGTAATCTCCCAGTTTTTTTGAAATTATAGATTCTTCAAGTTCACAGCCAGAGATTTTCATTGATCTTTGAGCATGAGAGACAGACGTATCTCCCCAACACCAAGAGGAAATGTTCTTTAAAAAATATTTATTATGGAAATTTTCAAATATTCCCAAAAGCATAGAGAATAAATTAATCAACTCTCATTTTCACATCTTTGTTTCATCTCTCCACTCCTTCCCACTTATTTAAAAGAATAATTTAAGTCATATAAATTTATTTAAAAAAGGTCAGCATGTTTTTCTAAAAGATGATAATTATTTTAATATAAGCAAAATAAAATGATCAAACTAAGCAAAATTAATTCATGCAGTTCATGAATATAATTTGATATTTAGCCTTTTTTCAGTACTTCTCGAACCTCTTTTCTTTTTCTCCCTTTTCTTGTTGGGTATGCATACTTGATAATGGGAAGGAGAGAAAGAAAGCAAGAAAGCACCCTTCAAGGGGGTATGGCTATGTTGCAGTCCTTTTTCTCCATTCACCTCTTGGGATTTGGGGGATAACTGCACATGCTTCTGGTGTGTTTTTCAAGCTGCAGACCTGGGTCTTGAACCGTGCTGTTAGCTATGTGAGATCCAGCTAGCTACCTTAACCACCACACTGCTGGCTGGCCCCCAAATGTCTTTTGTACAATTGGCTTGTTCTGTTTAGGATACAACCCAAATCCACATGCTATATGTGATTAATATGACTTAAATGTTTCTGTTGGTATTCCTTTCCTTTTTGTTCTATACATGTTAAAGATATTAGCATACTCATTCTGGAAAACTCACACTCTGGATTTACCATTATTCTTATGGTATTATTTAACTTGTTTGTTTTAGGCCTACTTTCCCCCCATAATGTGCTAATTAGGGGTAGAAACAAAATGACGTTTTTGTAATTGTTCTTTTTTCTTTTCAAATGATGAGAATACTTAATAGTTAGTGCTGGGTAGTTCCTGTTTGAGGCACATAATATCATGTTGTCCCATTTTATTAATGCTATAGTTGATAAATGAATCAAATGGCCAGCCTAATTCATCCATTATAAAGTTCAGAAGTATTATTTTAGAGATAGATTTTCTTTTTTCCCACCTAATATCTCTGACTGCTGCTGTAATGGTTCGTGGCTCCCATGGTCATATCATCTAGCCTTTCTCCTAAAAAGTATCTGCACTTAAAAAAAAAAAAAGTATCTGCACTTCACAAATAAGACCAAAACTAGAAACTGAAAGAATGTGTGAATCTTTTTATCTCCTTACATTTTTATATAATTTTTTAACTTTTAACATTTGTAGAATCGAGTTGGAACAAAACAAAGTGCTTTTGAAAACATCGTTTACTTTTTTCAGGAAAGAATATTTGCCTACTAGTAAGAGTGGTCATAAGGAGAAGAAACACAAGCACTTTCCCTATCATCATCCTTCTTTATAATTAATGATTACATATCTTTCTTCCCAGTGAGACTCTAAAGCTCCATCAGCATAAGAGATTCAGTCTGTCATTATCATCACTGAATTCTCACTGTATCATCACTGAATCAGCATAATTCCAGTTATATAGTTAATCTTCTAGAAATAACATTTTGAATTAATAATTAGGAAATTGAAGGATTTCACACAGTAAAGTTGAGCTCAGTCTTTATTTCAATTCTCTTTGAAAATATATAAGTTCATTGGGACCACCAGTTGAAGTAATGGCTATGACATTGGACTCCCATGTAGTTGACTACGGTTTGTGTCCTGGACCCAGTGGCTTAAACTCACGCTGGGCGTGTGTACATGTGTGCGCAAGATCGATCCTGCTCAAAGAGGAGAATAGAGGAGAAACGGGTGATTTCTTGCTCTCTGTCTCTATTTCTCTCTGTCTTTCTGGTTAGTGCAAGCGCCCTATAGCAAAAACCTCTCATATATGTATATATATATGTATATATATATATATATATACATATATACACTTACTATTAAAATCAGAAAGGAAATTAGAGGTCATCTAATTAATGCATAATGATTTTTGTGCCAAATACTCAGTGCTGCCAAAGCTCGCCCCACCATGAAGGACAGCACACACCTTCTCAGCTGCTCCATGTTCCATGAATGATGGTATTATTTGGGAGAAAACCTTCCTTAGGTTGAGCTGATATGTGCTGTTTAAATTCTTTCTGCTAGTAATTTCAACAGAGTAAGGCAGATCACTCATCCAGTTGATGAGAGATATTTGTAGTTTGCCCAATAAACTTTTTCTTTCCCACTAAAATTAGTTAGGTGTTAATGCAGGAAAAAAAAAATTAAACAATCTCTTCAAAATTTCTCAGAGGACGGCTCATGTTTTTCCATGTTAATATTCTTTTACCTGTTACCCTTAAGATGCCATATTTTTGTTATGGTTGTGTTTGTTGATTTTTTCTACACTATAGAATCGATTACTCAAAAACTCTAAATAAAAATTATTATAAAATTTTAGGAAAAAAAATATTTCTATGTTTAAAAACAGTCTTCAGGAGACCAGCAGATGGCGTAGTGGTTATGTCACTAGACTCCCATGGAGTTGACTGTGGTTTAAGTCCTAGGCCTGGTGGTTTGAAACTCACGTTGGGCACACGGGCATGCATGCCAAAAATCTCCAGAAGAGAGTGAAGAAGGGATTGCAGCATGGCCATCGCCACCTGGTGTGGGGTGATTTCTCACTTTCTGTCTGTCTTCTCTTTGTCTTTCTGGTGAGTGCTCATGCCCTATAGCAAAAACCTCTCTAAAAAACAACAACAAAAAAACAGACTTCAGTATATGAGGGGTCTTCAGAAAGTTTATGGACTTAAAAATATTTTGCACCAAAATAAACTTATATTTTAATTCCATTTACCCATGAAGTTTTCAAAGTACCCTTATATGACTTAAAAATCAAAACAATATCTGGAGTGTGTGGGAATTTTGTACCATTTCTTCTTTTGTGCTTTTATTTATATTTTATTTATATTTAAAGAAGCCATATTACACTTTCATTGTCAATCCAAATAAATGTGAAATAACTTTAGGAAGAATTGAAACAGCAATAACTTGTGAAATCATTACTGCCATGAGCTGAGAGCAAAATATTGATAGTATTTTTACTTTGGAAAATCTACCTGGAAGCTGGAGGCTCTCCTACTGAATTGGGTATGACAGGTTTCAGCTGCTTGCATGTTTATTTCATTCCAATCAGCAGAAAACAAGTTCTATTTTAATGAAAGGGTTTCACCTCTTCATGAGGTAGCTCTGACAATAGCTAAGCCTTTTGTCAAGATACATTGTAGAATCTCAAAACGAACTGCAGAAACAGAACTTTTTCTATCACAACTGTACATTCAGAACAGGTATAGGAATTCCCCAAATACATCTAAAATGAATATCATTAAAATCTTAATTTCACAAATTGCTGCTGTGAATTTTTTTTTAAATGTGATCTTTTGTTTACGTGAAAGGTCATCTACATGATCCTGAAGAGCAACATTCTTAGCAGCAGTTGATTTAAATGCTGAGCTTGTATTTTGGAAATTACCCAAGAGTCCTGAAATAGGAGATTTGCTTTAAGCCAGTAAAGATCTCATGATGTTCTGTGCTTTGTTACTAAACTATTCCCTATGCCTAGTTGTATCCATGGAAACTTGCAGTGGTCCCATAATTACAATAGGCTCTAAACTGGTCTCTCCATCACTGGTCCCTCCACCTCCACCTCCAGTCTATCACTCACACTGTTGTCAAAGTGATTTTTCTGTAAGACAAATATAGCATATCATTCTCTATTTTATACCTCATAAACCCCAAACTCGTTTCTATGCATGTCATTAAAAGTGTTCTGTGTGTGTGTGTGTGTGTGTGTGTATGTGTTAGTCTAATTTTCCATCATTATGTCCTATCAGTCCCATCTATATTTCAGCCACAATTTTTTTTGGACTCCTTTTTGTTCTTTTATGGTTTTTTTCCTCATGCTTTCTTCTATATGTATTTTTCTTTTCAGTCCTGGTAAATTTTCCATTTCCTTTTTAAAAACCAATTCAAATTTTACTTCTTGGATGAGTTTTTTTGTTGGCACCATAAATGGAATATTCACCTCTTTTTTTTTGTCTCCTTAGTACAAAAGTAAGACACATAGAAGATCCTCAATAAATGTTGAGGCATTGTTTTGCGAGGTTCTACATCCTCCAGAGGGTGGGTCAAACTGAGATATAGGGAGTTGGAAAAAGATGCATGGCACTGATGTGATGTTATTAATTGGCTGAGTTCAGAGGAAGCTCACAGAGCTCTTGGTAGTGCCACAAAGTGCTTCCTCCCTCCTGGAGCTTGTAACATGTGTGGAGAGCACTTGTAATGCACTTCCTCCTTCTAGGAGCTTGCAGTGCACAGAGCTGAACTGAGCCACGGCCCAGTTGAGCCAAAGTCACCAGGACTGAGCTAGTGGAACCAAAGCCAAACTGAGCAGGGCTATCCAGCTAGCTAACTAGGAGCTCTCTTTCTGTTACAGTAAAGACTCATTGTCAAAACCAAACTGTCACACGTACACACATGTGTTACATGACATAGTGTGAGACAACAGAGTCATAAATACATAACAAACTTGCAAGCACATTACAACTAATAACATAAGTTGTTTTTCCTGTGGCCTTCAAACATGATGAGATAGGAAGTGAGGGTGGCCAGCAGATGGCATAGTGATTGCATTGCTGGATTCCCACATGGCTGAACATGGTTTGAGTCCCAGACCCGGTGGCTTCAGACTCACACTGAGCCATGTGTGTGTGTGTATGTTTGTGTGTCCAGAATCCTGAGAGGAGAATGGAGAAGAGATTGTGGTGTGATAATCCTCTTTGGAGGATGATTTCTCACTCTTCCTCTCACTGTCTCTGTCTTTCACTCTGGTGAGTGTATGTACCTTACCACAAAAACCTCTTAAAAAAAAAAAAAAAAAAAAAAAAGGAACCGAGGGAACCAGACTAAACCATCTGACCATTTACCATTTTCCCTGCAGGCATGAAGGTGTTATTTTAGAATTTCAGGGAATGTGTTTGTTCCCCTTTTTTTGGATGTTGTGTGGTTATCAATAGAGAAGAAAGCACCCTCTAAAAGAGAGCTTTCCCACAGGTGTACGGTGTGGCTCTTACAGGAGTTGCAGAAATGGAATCATCATTCTTTATGGCCTCTTCAATGTATTTCTTGTGTCTCCTTCCTTTCATTCTAAAAATGGGAATGAAAAGATACTATTGGAGATGGGATGAACGATGATATTGAAGATGTAGGTAGGGCTTTCATACTGGAGAGGTTGATATTACACTAATGAACAGTGGACTGTACTGTGAGAAAAACAGGCATATATTGCAGTGTCTGAATCAGAGAGCCGTGTGATCCATTTTGTGTCTTTGATTTGTTAAGTTACTTTCTTTTTAATTTGTACCCTCAAGAACAGGTCTATATCGTATTTATCTCAGTGCCCTCAATATTCATCATAAACTTGCAATTTCTGTTATAATTTGGTTAATCAATGTATTAATAGCCTACTCCAAAGGATTGTGTGCTCTACACATAAGTGATTTCTGCATTATTCACTGTTGTACAGATTTTGGGATGTGTTGGATAGATACAGCATTATCTGTGAGAGCACTTTGCCAGTGGCTTAAGTCACAGAGTTTGGAATTAAATCTTTATTTCTTATGTTTCCCTTATATATGATCGCCTCCTACTTCCAGAAAATAGATTGTACATATTTGCAAGATGGCGTTTGAAGTTTTGATACTCTGGATACTCTCAGATTAATCAGTGTGTGTTCAGGGTGCCTGTCTATTCTTTTCCAAAGCAGGTAGTTTTTTGTGGTCAGGAACTTTAAAACTTCAAAATATGTCTTCTAACCTCAGGGCTTATCTCATTGGTTGAAAAGAGGTGCCGAGCATAAATGACAGATTAAGAACACAAGGAAAGAAATGTGCTAACTATCTCAAGATTTGGGAGAAGAGTGGAGTCTCTTGAGGCTTGCTGGGCAGCAATAATTGTGGCAAATTTTCGTCACTGCTTTTGGATGGTAATTTAGGAGCTGATCCCAATTGGACACTGTTCATTACACACTAATTACTGTTTGCCCTGCAGTGATTGTTATGTGTGACAGCAAGTGTAAACGCAAACCTAGATGCTTACCATTGCCCTTTCAACAGGGAGGGAATTGACTGATGATACAAGTTGACATGTCATGCTCTTTCCCGTTTTCGCAGATAATATTTAAAGGTGAACATTTCCAAAGTGCATGTTTATGTTTGGTAGGACTTTGTCTCTGTACACATATTAAAGATAGATATAAAATCATAGGCTTTGCTTAGAAAAAAAAATTACAATATTTGGTGTGTGTGTGTGTGTGTTATGAGGAAATAATGACAAGTAAAATATATTGAAAGAATTGCATTTTAAAGTAAATTTTATCTTGGCAGTTTATTTCTGATTACATTTGGTCTTTTTTTTTTTTGGAGATATTTTCACTATAGGGCACGTGCGCTTGCCAGACAGACAGAGAGAGACATTAGAGACAGAAAGTGAGAAATCACCCCCCCCAGGGGGGATGGTCACGTTGCAATCCCTTCTCCTCCATTCTCCTCTCGGGATCTTGGGCACACACGCACATGTGCCCATTGTGAGTTTTAAGCCACCGGGTCCGCGATGCAAACTGTAGTTGACTACGTGGGAGTGCAGCGACACAGCCATTACGCTAACTGCTGGTTCCCACATTCAGTCATTTTGACAGTAGTCTAACAAGTATCACAGAGCTTTTTTAGGCTGTAAAACCATGTGCCATGGCCTGAGGTGATAGAGATGATTAAGTTATGATCCCTATCCTCAAAAGCTTTAGCATGCAGAGGAGCTGCTAAACATAATTATAGAACAAGTTGATACATGTTTATAATAGAAGAATGTGTAACTCGTTGATGTCTCAGCACACACAATCAGATGTGCAAGATCATATTTCTTTATTTTCATTTTTAATTTTTAGCCCTTACTACTTTCTAGGAGAATTCTAGACCTATATCCCATCTTAACAGATTTGTTAGTCTCCTCCAACCTGCAGTGCAATGCAAAAGTTTTGAGGAATTTCATAGTACTGACTTTTCATAGAACTGAGCCTCTCAGGTAATTGGTTCACACCATACATTGATTTCCACGAAGACAGGAGCGCATTGCTTGAAAGTGCATGCTCTCTTCTGGTCTCATGTCTTCGTGTTTCTCTGACACAAATGGGCTTAGAAATCATTAATGAAGCTGGGAATCTCACTGTCTAGGCTTTGGCTTCTCTATAGGCATCTTGCCGTTTTTTTTTTTTTAATCATCTCTCTAGACCCTGCGACATCTATTTTCTTCTCAAACTCCTAGAACCTACCTTACTCATTTCCTAGAATCTCAGAGACACTTTTTCTTTCCTCTCACCCTCTTTACTCCTTCTCCAAAGTCAGAACACATAGAACTATGCATTCTTAGATGGGATTTGAGAGACTATAACTTCACGTTGATCCTGTGCCGAGTTTAGTCAGAATACAGAGATAAGGTATAATACATGGCTACCTGTTTGAAATTAGGGAGAAGGAAAAAATCTAGTAGTGCCAAAACAATATTGTAATTATCCTGCCACCATTATAGAAACACTAGGAGTACAAAAGGATGAGTGACTCACTCTGCAAATGAGGTACTTAGGGAAGACTACGAAAAGAAAGTGACATTTTGGGTGGGTTTGAGAGGATAATTAGGAGTTGCTAGAGGTTACTCTAGATAAGGAGAAGAGCATGAATTGAGGAATGGAATTGCCTATTTTTGTTCTATGTATCTCCAGGGTTTGGCACATAGTAGTCACTCAGTAAATGTTAGTAGTATGGAAAAGTGGGTTTGTGAGGCATGTTCAGGAAATAGGAAGAGGTTTGGTTGATCCTGGAGCTGGATGGAGGAGGAATGAGGAGAAATGAAGCTGGGGTCACAGATTCCACACAGCAGTGTATTTATGTAGTAACTTCCCTAAAATGTTTGGGCTTCATTCTTCCTTCAACAGAGGACACGTGAGCTTGTCATATGAAGTACTGATTACATCAAAATACAAAGCACACAGGAGAGGGAAATGACTGGAAGCTAAGTTTGGTTTTAACTGCTATGGTTCAGGTGAACCATAGGAAGGGGGTGAAGTAGTGGGGCTCCTGAGGAAAATTAGTCCAGTTTATTTCCAAAACAATTGATTTTCCTGTAAGTCAGAATAGATTTAAATAGTAAAAATTGTGTACCATAACGGAACTAAGTTTTCATAGAGTTGCTTAGACACATAGGAGTGAAAGCCAGGTCTTAGGAGTATTTTGCCTAGCGCTGCAAGAGTGAATCTGACCTGGGAATGAACCTGCCTACTCAGTGAAGTTTGGAGCTTGGAGCAAGTTAGCTATCACATGCACTGAGGGCATTGAAATGCCAGAATTGCATTTTTAAGGACCAGGAGAACACATCTAAACCTTGTCTGCTATAAATATATTATTTGTTTATAAAAATGAAATTGTATAAGAAAAAATAAAAATTATGGGAGAAAAAGATCTATATCATATGCATGCAGTGAGGGTTGACTTAATGCTTTTATAGTAAATGAAAAAATAAAAAAAGTAAATTCAATAAATTTACCCACTTTCTTGTCATTTTCCAGGCTTCATGTTTTATACATCGTGAAGTGTCATATAAATTGATTTCCACAGGATATGTGAAGTGATATATTCATATAAATGTTGGCTCAGGGAGCATGGTAATGTGTAACAGAGGCTTAAGGATGGAATGAAAGAAATCTTAGGTACTTTCTTTCTGCAAGAGCTTTTCCCCTAAAATACCTGCAATGTGAGAAATAAACATAACAAGTGACAGAAAAATTCAGCACCTTTCTTAGTTAAAGCCAGAACATAAGACAAGAAAAATAAACTCAGGATTTTCTGGCTCTGTAACTCAATGTCCTTCTGCTAAAGTCTAATTAAAACAGCTGAAAGGGGTTTTTCCTTTCAAATTGAACAGACAAAAACCTATCACCTGGATATGTACTTCTAGCTGTATAGCATAAACAGTACCCTGACCTAGAAAGGAGTGAACAATAAGATTCTGAGAGGTCAAACTTACCCTAAGGAAAATGAATCAAGTGTCTTTGCAAAAAGTTAATTGATTTTTTCTGATTTTATTGACAAGCCTTGGAACCTCATCAAGATGAGAAATCTAATGTAAGATACCTTTATTAACCTAGGAGTAGTTAGACTTCAAGTCTTTAGTATTTTTTGGAGGAGGAAGGAAGAAGGCAGTTAAGTAATAAACTGGGACCAGCAGTTAGCATAATGGCTATGTTGCTGGACTCCCATGTAGTTGATCATGGTTCGAGTCCCAGACCAGTGGCTTAAACTCACACTGGATGCGTGTGCGTGCCTGCCCAAGATCCTGAAAGGAGAATGGAGGAGAAGGGATTGCAGTGTGGCCATACTCCCTTGGGGGTGATTTCTTGCTTTCTGTCTCTCTCTCTTTTTCTGGCGAGCACACATGACCTATACAAAAACCTCTCAAAAAAAAAAAAAGAAGAAGAAAAGACCACAAAAAAAAAAAAAAAAAAAAAGAAGAAGAAAAGAAAAGATAGTAATAAATTGGGATCAGCAGGTGGCATGGTGGTTAAGGTGCTGGACTCTCACATAGCCTGCAGTGGTTCCAGTTCGAGGCTGATAACTTGAAAATCACCCTGGGTACATGGGCATGCATGCCCAAAATCTCAGGAGGATAATGAAGAAGAAATTTTGGCACGGGCATCCCCTACAGTAGTTGCTTTCTACTTTCCTCTTCACTGTCTCTCTCAGGCAAATGCATGTGCCCTATTCCAAAAACCTAGGGGGAAAAATAGTATTAAATTTTACTTTTTATTAAGATGTTGATTGTATTACTAAATTTAAGAACTAATAATGTGTGACTGTCAAACTAGTAAAGGAATGTAATAAAAAAATAAAGAATTCTAGGGAACCAGCAGTTAGCATAATGGCTATGTCGCTGGACTGCCATGTAGTCAACCACGGTTCACGTCCCGGACCCGGTGGCTTAAAACCCATTCCGGGCACGTGTGCGTCCGTGCCCAAGATCCCGAGAGGAGAATGGAGGAGAAGGGATTGCAGTGTGGCCATCCCCTCTGGGGGGTGATTTATTGCTTTCTGTCTCTGTGTCTCTCTCTGTCTGGCGAGCGCACGTGCCCTATAGTAAAAAAAAAAAACTCAAAAAAAAAAAAGAATTCTAATAAATTTTTAAATATCCACAAAGAATAAAAAGCCAAAAGCAGAAATAGAGTGTGGCAGAAATGCAAAATAATTTAGAAAAGTAATTTCAAATATAACAGTAATTACATAAATATGAATAGATTAGACTTGCCAGTTAAAAGATAAAAATAGGCTTTTAAATGATAAAATCTACTTCATATGCCATTTGATAAGAGACATGCCTAAAATAAAAGGAAAAAGAAAGTTTGAGAGTAAGTATATTGAACAAATATATTCTAGGAAAATAAATATTTCATAAAAATAAAAGTGAAGTAGATTATAAATAATAAAACAAAATTGACAATATTAGACTTGATAATAATTGACTTTAAGACAATATTAAAGAGGGACCAGCAGTTAGCGTAATGGCTATGTCACTGGACTCCCATGTAGTTGACCGCAATTCATGTCCCGGACCCGGTGGCTTAAAACTCATGCCGGGCGCGTGTGCGTGCGTGCCCAAGATCCTGAGAGGAGAATGGAGGAGAAGGGATTGCGGTGTGACCATCCCCCCTCGGGGGTGATTTCTCGCTTTCTGTCTCTCTGTCTCTCTCTGTCTGTCTGGCAAGCGCATACACCCTATAGCAAAACCCCTTTAAAAAATATTAAAGATAAAGATCTTTATATGATGACACTTATTTCATAAAAAGGTATTCTAAATTTGTGAACACTTAATAAACTAGCTTTAATGTATATAAAGTAAAACTAGCTAAAAACAAATGAATAACTTTATCATCTAAAGATTATGAGATATCTCTTAATTAATGAGATGCAAAGGTAAAAATTTAGTAAAGCTATAGGAGATTTAAATACTATGCTATTTCCAGCAATATATGATAGACCAGCTCCAAATAAAATATAAATAAAATAACAGCAACAAAATAAAGTATATCAGTGTTAATCAAACAAAACATATACAAACTTTTTAAAGAGAAATGGCATAATAAACCTATATGAAAATATTGTTGAACTCAACTACATTAAAGAAATTCTGCTTATCAAAAAAAACCACGTGGAGAAGGAGGAATCCCAAACCAAGAAATATTCTTTGAACATAAATAACCAACAAAGGATTTTCATCTCAATATATTAGGAACTCTCACAAGTCAATAACAATAAAAATAACCAATACAACAAGAAAATGATTAACAGAGATTGAAGATTTTAAAAAGGCAAATAGTGAGTACATCTGTAACAAGAAAATGAACCTCGTAAGTAATAAAGGAATCCAAATTAAGTCTGATACCATTTTATAAAAAATTAAATAAACATAAATTAGGAAGCTTTACACTGTCAAGTGTTACTGAAATTGTTTCTTTTATGCTACTATTGCTTACAATCCTTTTGGAAAACAGATCGACATTATTTATAAAGTTGAACATTATAACTCAGCATGTCTACTCTTACTTATATACCCTAGAGCAATTCTTATAAATGTTCATTGTGCATAGGGGTGATGTTCCTAAAAAGAAAAAAAAAAACCTGGAACTGACACAAATCTATATTAACAGGACAATAAAAATATAATTTATGGAATAGTCATACAATGGAATGATATACAGCATTAAAAATAAATAAATATAGATGAGTCTTTAAATAATGGTAGGAAAAATTTTAAGAGTACGGTGTATAGTATAATAACATGTGTTATAAAACTCAGAAACAATTCAATCTGGCCAATGTGTTTTCGGGTGGATACTTAACTCATTAAAATGATAAAAGGAGTGCTAAAATTATAAAGAATTATAAGGGATACAAGTACAAGATTGAGGCATGACCATCCAAAAATATTTATCATTGTGGTTTTGAGGTTGATGTTAATTTTATTACTGTGTTTCAAAACTTCCCTTTACAATATATGTATTCTTTTGCATACATCAAGCATGAAACTACATAACCATAGAGTGTGTTAAGATAGAAAGTTTTAATGTTAGACTTAACCCTCGTAACAATGATGGACTTGTAAGAATTCCTGGGTTCACTGCACTGGTGTTGCCTGAAAATGGACTTGAGCTTTACTTTGAGGAAATGACAGGCATAAAATACAGCTCTTCCAAACAAAGCAGTTGTGCATAGTGACATATCTTCTGCATCTGTGATAGCAGATGCTTTTAAAAGCAACAGGGAGAGAGAGCAGTAGTGGGTGGAATTAGAAGCAAATGCTTATTCACATGCTGTCATGTGAAGCAGATCGGCCATGCTCCTTTCAGATACACTTAAGAACAATCTAATCTTAGCTGGAATTGAAATATCAGGGACTGTTAAACTGCCATTGATAGGAGCCTCCATCATTGGCTTTTATTCTGAGTATTTCAATCATGAAATGAAGCAAACAAAACAAAATAAAACAAAACACACAAAAAATCCCCCCACAAAATTATCAGGCTAGAATAGATCTCAAAAGGAAGCTTGGAGTTGCCATTCCTTTCTTTTATTGGGTCAAATGTAAGCAAAAGCCTGAAATTGACATTCTTTATGTTGACAACATCTGATATTTGGCAAATACTTTCAGAGGACCAAAATAGAATCCGAAGGACATCTGGCCATAGCTGAGTGCTTACTGAAAATGCTCATGTATGCTTGTCCTAACCCATGAGGATAAACCTTGTGTCCCATCTAAATCCTGCTTTCTGCTCTTCAAGACTTCCCTTTCATCCTGACTTTACAAAGGAGAACAACTAGTCTCATACCTCTAAAACAGTCTTTCCTATAGCTGGAAAACTGTAAAATCACCCCTCAGCTTTCTACTGCCATGATTCATTCATAAAAAGCGTTATATGGTTATAGATGAGCCTACCCTGGTTTACAAATACTTATCAACGAAAGTACAGCTTCCCAGACTGGAATTTAAAACTGTAGTTCATCTTATTAACTTTATCTTGCCCGCCTTTTTTTTCCTCATCACACAGACTTGAGTTTGAATAATAGTCCTACCATTTGTTTGGGGATGCCAGAACTTCAACTCAGAGGTCCAGCTTCTTTTTTTGTGTGTGAATGTGAGGATTAAATAACTTTGTTTTTGAATTATTTATTTTATTTTATTTGTTATTAGTTTTTTTTTTCCTTGGTATAAGGATCAGGGATAGAGAAAGGAAAAGTGACAAAGCAAGCAGCCAGATCTGTGACCCAAACTGTAGTTGGCCAAGTGGGAGTCCAGTGCTTTAAACACCACACCACCTGCTGGCCCCATTAAATAGCTGTTATTTTTTTTAAACTTGTCTCCAATTGACAAGATGGATAATTTTATTTTTAAAGATAATCAATACACAGAATATCTTGTAATTCACTTTAGATTGGGAAAGAGAAACACTATAAAATGGGAATAGTGATGTCTATCATGTTTTTAGCATTAATTTAAATACAAGCTACAGCTTAGCAGAGTTGTCCTACAGTCAATGCTCAGTAACTTTTCTAAGTTTTCATCCTCTTCTCCATCTCAACTTAGGAAAAAATGGCTTAATGCTGTAGGAATAATTGTGATAAAAATGACTCATAGAGAAAATAAATATAGTACATGATGATGAGATTTTCATTTACTAAGAAAGCATGTCTTGAGAATGCAAGGGAGAAAAACTGGCTGTCAGACTTCCAAAGAAGGAATGTCCTTTGTGTTCATGTTACAGTTTACATCATGAGTCAAGAAAGGGACCCATTTTTAATTGAAGAAAAAGCAAAAAAAAAAAAAAAAAAAAAAAAACCCCCAAGCCTTTTTAAAATTTTTTTTTTCATAAACAT
>NW_006159609.1:3926701-3976591 GCF_000334495.1 Tupaia belangeri chinensis
AAAAAAAGGGCCCATTTTTATTTAAAAAAAAAAAAAAAAAAAAAAAAAAAAAAAAAAAACCTCCAGAGCTATTCATAATTATTGTTTGCTAAGTACTTCTGTTCATTAGATATATAAAAGAAAATGAAATGACAAGTTCCACCATAATAAAGGAACCAAACTGCTGTTTAACAACAAACACTGTATTTGTTTTGTGTACAGAGTAATAATGGCCTTCTCATACATAGAACAGATCTTCTTTACCTGGTTTCAGCACTTTTGAAAATGCCTTTTCTTCTACTGAAACTCTTCTAGCTGAATATTGAATATTTTGAGTATTCTTTACATTAAGGCTACCTGTTGGAAAAAGGATTTCTTTATACTTTATAATATGTATTTTGCACTCAGCAGGTGACAATTGTATATAAAAGAATCATCTGACCTCTTAGTAGGTAACTCCTAAAGTGAATGGAAGTGAATTAGAGATCCGTGAATGACTCCTCTTGTGAAGAGAACTGATGACATTGCAACCCTAGTTCTGTGTCCACGCCAAAGGAGCTATAATGTCCAAATAGCTTGCTGTTTCTTTACACATTTCAATGTTTCAACAGGCATTCTTTCAGTCCTCAAAATACAAGGAGTCAGGGCTGAATGAGAGCACAGCGGTAGTTTGCTGCCTTTTACTCGCAGCTAGAAGGTGTGTCAATTTTTTCTGGTTTGACCTCTTGAATAAGCTGCTCACTGGGACCCAAATCACATAGGGCCTGTGAACTGCTTTGGCACAATCTCTTACTTAAGTGTTTCTACAAAAGGATCAAAGACAGAGGTTTGTGTATAAAGGGTCATGGAGTATTGCCTTGCTATTCTACAGGACCTCAGATTTCACATACACAAAACGGGGTCACCATCTTTCCCTTCCTCCTCTTAATGCTCACATGGTGAGTGGCACCTTCTAGGCACTCAGCTGCTCAAGCCAGAAACTTGGGCGTCATCTCAGACATTTCGTTTTCCATCAGCCCCCACATTCCATAAGCCACCTAGTACTGTCAAATATGCCTCCATCTGTTAGTCTCTTTCTGAACTGACAATGCTTTAATTTAGCCCTTCGTCATCCCTTGTCTGAATTAACATAATTAGAATCACATAACTGGTCTCTCATCCCTTGTTAATGTGCCCATTACATTGTAATATAGTCAAAACTCCATAGCATATCAGAACCTTAGGATTTGGCTCATTCCTGCATTTTTGGCATTAGGTCCATATCCCGCACATACTCCTGGCAGTTTCCCCTTATTTCTGCCATATGAGAGCAACATGGATGTAGGTTCTCCACATTGGTCATTCTTTCCCATGCTTTGGGACTCTTGCACATATATTTTATTCTTAGAATATCCTCTCTCCTGGGAACCAGCAGGTGGCATGGTGGTTAAGGTGCTGGACACCCCCATATTGCTGACCATCGTTTTAGTCCTGGACCTGGTGGCTTGCTTTCTCAATTTCTCTCTCTCTCTCTCTCTCTCTGTCTTTCTCTCTGGTCAAGTTAAAAATAAAAATGAATGAATAAATTAAATTAAATTAAAAATACAATAAAAAAAGAATATCCTCTCTCCCTTTTCTTCTCTACAGGGTTAATTACTATTAATATTTGATTATAGTTTAACAGCGAAACTGCTGAGAATTCTTTTCCTTTTTAACAAAAATCCCAGTAGTTTTGTGCTGCTTCTCACAGGATCATACATTTTTTTTGGTATGGCTTATTACTAAATTTTGAATTAAAGTGGAGTTTGGGGGCCACAGGTGGCATGGTGGTAAATGCACTGACCTCCCACATGGCCAACTGTGGTTTGAGTCCCGGACCTGGTAACTTACTTTCTCACTTTCCCTCTCTATCTCTTTGTCTCTGTCTCTCTCTGGTGAACACACACACCCTGTAGTAAATTAAATAATTGTAATAATAAGTAAAATTAATGGTTCTTTGTAAAAGTGGAATTGGCTAAGGTCTTATCAGAAAACTTTATTTCTTCTTACTATGTGATTTCAGTAAATTTGTTCCTTTTTAATAGTTTCAGAATTTTCTCTCTAAGAAATGTACTCATAAAAAATAATTTAAATCTACATAAAATGCCTAATATATACATTATTTTAGGACAGAAAATGCCAAGAATAACATTGTCTAGAAAATTTATTATTTTTAGGACAAAAAAATGCCAAGAATAACATTGTCTAGAAAATTTCTCCTACCTCTTGCTTTCATTTTGTTAGATTATATACAACTCCTCTGTGCTTGCAGAATACTCCAGGGTTATCTTCAGTATAGCTGTTAGTCCCTGAATTGCAATTGTTTCTTTCTGTCCCTTCACTGAACTCAACAGCAAGGGATGAATTTCATGTCTGTGTCTCTAGAGTTTAGTATAGTGTCTAGTACATTATAATTATTCAAGTAAAATAAACATTTTGTGGATGAATGAATGGATGAGTAAATTATAGGAGAGTTGTTTGTTAACAGTCTTTATGGGCAATTACAGAAGCATACTAATATGAGTATTAAAGAAAAATCATTGGACACTTTTTATATTATCAAAGGTCGGGATTGGTTGTGTAGAAAATACAAATACACACATGAATAAATATTTAAGGCTTAGGTAAAAACTAATGAGAAAGATATAGGCAACATGTACAATATATTAATGCAGTAAGAAATTCTGACTTTTTTTTTTTTTTTAAGGTTTCCGCTATAGAGTGTGTGCACTCACTGGAGAGACAGAGAGAGACAGTGATAGGGAAAGTGAGAAATCACCCCTCAGGGGATGGCCCTGATGCAATCCCTTCTCATTCTTTTCTTGGGATTTTGGGAACATATGCACATGCACACAGTGTGAATTTTAAGCTGCAGCTTCCATACTCGAAATATGGCTGGTCATCTGGGAGTCCATCACTTTATAATAACTTCGGCCCCTGCTGGCTCCAAATTCTAAGATTTTAATTTTGTAGGCATGTATATAAGAACAAGGATACTAAAATATCCATGTAACTTCTTTGTAACATTTGCAAAATAAACTAATTATATAATAAACAGATTATCTTATTTAGTCAGAATTTATCAATTCAATCTTTTCTCTATTGCTTGCACACCGCTCTTATTCCAGAATATCTATGTACTTTATAAAAAATATTTATTTATTTATTTATTTATTTAAAGTCATTCAGTGTAAATCAATACAGTATACAAAATGAGATTTTCAATCCAGAATATATTGCATATTGACTCAGTCAAGGATATTACCATACACGTTATCATCAGCAAATCATTTTCTATTACTTGTTTCTTATATATTTTGCTCTTCTTTTTCCCCTTGATTCCCTACCTCTCAGCCTCTACCCCACTTCTCCCACACTGTCTTTGATATGTACAGTTGTTTTCTATGCCTTTTTCACATTTTATTGATTCATTAGAGACCTTGATTAATTTAAAAATTTTCAATAGCAAGGACAGCTGGTATAAACATATCTATCAATGCATGTCAGACTTTAGGTGTAAACCTCAGTGAGTAAAGTGAGCAAACTTTAAAGTAGCACCTTGCTGGGACTATATAGAATACTGAAGTCATTAAATAGGTTTTAATAGGGATTTTAATGCATTTTTTCTATTTCAAGGAAAACAGTTTTGATAGATCACAAATTAAAAAAATGTTAAGAGAAATTTGCTGAAATCTTAAAGCCAGGAAAAAAAATAAGATTTGGTTCAAATAGTAAGTAGATGAACCTATCAGCAGTTCAAGAGAAGACAAAAATCCTTAAATATGGAAATCCAAACATCAGAGAAAATCAGTAATGTTTTAGTCTATAGTCAAAAAAATCTATTTCACTAGTTCATATTCATGTAATTAATCTCTGTTCTATTGAATTTGCAGTGTTACTGTGGTCTGATCTTTCTATTTAAATTCTGAAAGTTAATATTCAACTCCAGACTTCTTACCGTTAGGCTGGCCATTCTCTTGGCTGTATTTTGTACTCTTATTTCTGTATGTCTGACTTTAGTTTTCATGGTATAGCACTCCCTTAAACACTTCTTGGAGAACTGGTCTGGTGTTGGTAAATTCTTTCAGGTTTTGTTTATCTGAGAATGTTTGTGTCTTTTTTTTTCCCATATGAAAGACAGTCTTGCTGGGCATAGTATTCTAGGTTGAAATTGTTTCTCACTTAACACTTTGAATATATTTTCCCATTCTTTCCTTGCTTGCATTATTTCCAATGAGAGGTCTGACGTTAGCCTTATAGGATATCCTTTGAAAGTAACTTAACTTTTCTCTCTTGTCAAATTTAGTATCTTGTCTCTGTTGTTTTGGTCAGTCTGGCTATTATGTGCTTTGGGGAAGATCTTCTTGGGTTGATTATATGTGGGGTTCTTTGAATTTCTTGGGCCTCGATATTTGAGTGCCTCTCTAGCTTTGGAAAGTTTTCTTGCAGGATTTCATGGGATAGATCATCAATGCCCTTATTAGTTTTTTCACCTTCTGGGATACCAATGATTTGGATGTTTGGGCATTTAATGGTATCTAGTATGACTCGTTTGTTATTCTCATTTCTCTGAGTTATTTTCTCCGTCTTTCTGGTGAATTTTTCTAGATCAGAGGTTCCGTCTTCTACATATGAGATTCAATCTTCTGCATAATCTAATCTGCTTTTGATATTTTCAAGGGAAGTTTTAATTTCCTGTATTACAGCCCTCCTCTCTAACAATTCCATTTGATTCTTTTTATGATGTGTATCTCCTCCTTCAGAGAGTGTAAGAACTTCCTCACATCCTAGAACTTGGTGTTTCTTTTCTCTTGGATCTTCTGGAATTCATTGTCTCTCCTCTCTTGCATCTCTCTTAGCTTTGTCACTATGAATATTGTAAATTCTTTATCTGACATTTCCGTGAGTTTCCTTGTATTCTCTGTGGAGGAAGAAGAGTTTTTCTCTTCCCTTAGAGAAAAGGTATTTTCTTGGTTACTCATGTTTCTTGTGTCTCTGCAGTGGTTTCTGGTCATCTGATGAATTATACTATTTTTGTAGTTTTTGGAGTTAAATCTGAGCTTTCAGAGAAATGCAGGAGGAGGTGACCTGCAGTCTCTAAACTGTACTGTTTTTCTACCTTTGCAGTTGATTCAATGGAAACTGAAGATTAAACTGACCTTAAAAGTAGTCACATATTTGACTACTGAGCACCTAGACCTGTCTAGAAAAATCAGTGTGTGGAGGTTGAGCAGAAAAGTGAGAAAGGTAAAAAGAAAAGAAAAAGGAATATTAAAAAAAAGAGAATGAAAAAGGACAAAAATCAATAAAAGAAAGAAAACAATAAAAAAATTTTTGTCAAAAAACAAAGACTGGTTTTAAGTTTAAAAATAAAAAAAAAATAGGTAGAGAGAGATGGAGAGAGACTAAATAGGGTGCACTAACCTGGCTCCTGGCTAGATCTGGGGGACAGGAGGATAAAGTCTGGGCAGAGGGTCTTCAGTGGTCATAATCTATACTTTTTCATCTTTGTCTCATGCTGTTCTCTCTACCTAGTTGTTTTTTGGTATTTTTTTTTTCCTGGAGAAATTTTTGCTAACGAATGTGTGCACTCACCAGAGAGACAGAAAGAGAGAAATCACCCCTCAAGGGGAATGGCTATGCCACAATCCCTTCTCCTTCATTCTCCTCTTGGGATTTTGGGCACATGTGCTCAGTGTGAATTTCAAGCCACCAGGTCCAGGGCTTGAACCAGGGTCAACTACATGAGAGTACAGTGATGCAATCATTACGCCATCCCCTTGTTTTTTGCTATTAACAAGACTTTACTGAGCCACCACAGTGTGCCAGATTCTGACACAATTAGTGCTTCTCCAGACACTTTTATTTCAATAACTTGTCTTCTTTCTCTGCTTGGGAAAATCCTTCAAGGCTCAGCTTAATTGTCACCTCCTCCATGAAGCATTTTCTGATTCCTAGACACAAAATTAATAAGTTCTACTTCTGCACGCTTTCAGAATTTTAAATATGTTTCCACTGAAACAGTGATAGCAAATGTTCTTAATTATGCCACCCAATAGAAAGATAAGATAAATAGACATATATATACACACACACACACAGACAGATAAACACCTACTTTGTGCCAGGTACTGGTGCTATAGTAATGAACAAAGTAGACTATTCCTCCTTTTGGAGACTAGACAGTATATTATAGCAATAATAATCAAAATGTATAACATGTCAGAACATTATGTGCTATTAATAATAGGACTGAAAAGTATAGGGTTCAGGTGAAAATAAGTTTAAACAGAGTGATTAGAGTAGGCTTCCTTGAGAAAGTAGTAGACTTAAAGACATAGGGGGTATGAGCCATGTGGTAAGGGCTAACCGTCCCAAGAGAACAGCCGAAAGAAAAGTCCTAGGCAAGGATTGTACCTTGCTCTGCCCACAAGAATCTAATTGTTCTGGGAACCAGCAATTAGCGTAATGGCTATGTTGCTGGACTCCCACGTAGTCAACCGTGGTTCGCGTCCCAGACCCGGTGGCTTAAAACTCACGCTGGGCGCGTGTGCGTGTGTGCCCAAGATCCCGAGAGGAGAATGGAGGAGAAGGGATTGTGGCGTGACCATCCCCCCCCCCTGGGGGGTGATTTCTCGCTTTCTGTCTCTATGTCTCTCTCTGTCTGTCTGGCAGCCTATAGTGAAAAAAATCTCTCAAAAAAAAAAAAAAGAAAAAAAAAGAATCTAATTGTTCTAAAATGGAATCTGGGCATAGGTATTTTTTTAGAAGGTTTTGGTATTTCCAAGCTATTCTATTGTTTATCCAGAGTTTGGAAACACTAGACTGAATATGAAATAACAGAAGTCATCTCAAGTCTGAAGAAGGCAATAGTTTGTTGGAGGGAGGCACAGGAACAGTAATACTTGCTGTTTAACATGAAAAGTGTTATAGGGGTCTTATGCAGAGTCTTGCAGGAGAGTTTATTACTTTACCCAACCTGAGAATTGGGGGATAGTGTATAGGTTTCTGGAAGGATCCGTATCTGAAATGAGTTTGATAAATAAGGAGATAACTGAGAAAAGAATGATTAGGGGAAGGGGTAGAGGGTTTATGAGTGTATGATGGGGGGCAGGGAGGAGTTCCATGTGCAATCAGGAGGAACTCTAAACAATTTATTATTAGTAAAAAGAGTTCTAGGAGATGGTGCCAGAGATGTAGAGAGGAATAAGATTACAGATATCTATATGCTTTGCTAAGGAGCTCAAATTTTAGTTTTTAAGAAGCCCATGATAAGAACTGGTTAGCTCACCTGGCTCACTTCAGTGACAATGACAGATAAGGTATTTGAAAGAAACTCAGTCTACAGTAGGATGACCAACAGTGGGAGTGTAATGATAATTCAGCCGAGATCTGCGTATAGTCCAGGTTAGGGAAGTTTTATAGAGATGGAGTCAGTGTGGTGAGAGGAAAAATCCCAAAGACACAATGACAAGGTATAGTTGAACAAACTTGCAATCACTTGGTTGGCTAAAAGCTGGGGGAAGGTAGAGGAGCAAGCAGTGGGAAGAGGCAGATAACAGCCAGGTTTTTAATTTGGCAGGCATGGTGATGGTGATTGTAGTCACTGAGATAAGGAACAAAAAACACGAGCACATTTTAGGAAAACATGGTTGGAACATGCTGTGACTGAGGTGCCAAGAGCATACTGGGGTGATGACCAGCAGGTGTGGAATGCCACAGACTCCCAAATCTTTCACTGTGGTACCACATGTAGGAAAGTATACGTGGACCTGAGTTTTATTCCAGGTGGATTCGTGAGTGTTGATGTGTACCTAAGATCATTATAGACAATAGCCATAACTCAAAGATGAGAAGTTTTAGCTAAGCTTTTTAATTTTTTGTAAAATATGAAAGTCTACTTAATTTGTCTGAAGCTCCCAAATAGTAAATGAATATGAATACATAAAGCCTTGTGCAAGAAGGAAAAGACTAAACAGCTAAATATTGACACTGATATGTTATGTTAGCATTACTGTTTCCTAAGTACATTTTCTCTTACTATAAACAGGAAATTTTAGCTTAAGAGAATAATGCACAGCTGGTAATATTATTTCCAAGGTAGAAACTCTGGCAGCAGTATGAGTGTAGATAACACTTTTTTCTTCCTTGCTGAGGTAAAGCAGTTTTTGAAATGATGCCTGCCTTTTTCTAAATCTCTGTGTCTCCATCAGATATTCTACTTCACCCAAAAAAACAAGGCAGAGGGAGCAGGAGCATTGAGTCACAGAAATGCAGAATAGAGGAATAAGACATTTGAAGTTTCAGCACTTTCACTACTGACTTTTAGTGTGACTCTGAAGAAGCTATGCCCCTCCTTGGTCCTCTCTTTTTTAGTCCAATAAAGGGGTTGGTTGAATAGTTGATTAAATTTATTCTATGATTCTCTCATCACAGCTGCCTTTAAGAAGTCTTCATAGTTCTCAGTTGTTCACAAGGAACTATGTGAGTGACTCAGAATTTGCCAGCCTGGAGCATGAAGATGAACTATTATTGCAGGCTAACATTTCCACCATGAAGAAATGCTAGGAAAAATGGGCAGTGTAATAAGCACATCCGGATCCATGGCAGCTTTTCCTTCCTGCAGCATCTGGTTTTCCCTGATGTCATAGAAATAGAATATATGCTCTTATGTTAAAGACCCTCCCCTTATTCCAGGAGGATGTTTGTCAACTAAATGGCATTTGGTCCTTTTCCTGAATGGGTATATTGGAGGAAGGCTATCTTAAATGAATGTGGCTCAAGATGGGGTAACTTTTCTCCTCAGCAACATTTGAAGTTCATTATCACTCAGGATCGAGCCCATCTAATGTTGGTGCTGCATCCATTTTGGAGGTTCCCATTTTTTTTAATAAGAAACATTTGGATTTGATATTATATAGTGATTCAATCATTTATGTTCTATCATCATAGTCTTTGCCATATTCAAATACCACCTTGAATTATTGTTAATGTTTTTCTTAAGACCAATTCACTTTTTAATATATATTTTTAAAATTTCTTTCATGATAGAGATGATAGAGAAAGAGAAAGAGAAAGTCAAGCACCCTTGACAGAGTCTCATATGTTCTTCTACTCAGCCTTTCCCATTCAGCCAAGATCACAGGCATGTGCCTGGCATGTATAGGTCAACCTGGAACTGAACTCTGATCTTTCATATGACTTACAGCATTGCAGAGAAATGCACTACCACTGAGCGAATGAATTTGGGTGTCTTTTACTTACTTTTTGACTTAACTTTTTGTAAGTACTATAAATTGAAAACTGACATTACTTGCTGCTTAATAGATAACTAAAAATAGTTAACATTTTAATAAGGGTAAAATTAAAAGAAAAATTTTAACTCCTAAAATTATTTTATGCATTTTTGGGTCATTTATCACAGTTGGATAATATCACAGAGAGGTTAGACTGTGGACATGTTTATGAGTTAATTATTGCTGCCCACTAAAAAAGTAGTGACTTAAACAACAACCATTTGTTTAGCTTACAATCATACCACAGTCTGAGATTTTATTCACTTGCAAGCTAATAAATTAGCCTGTACTGTTTTTTGTATATTGGCAGAAGTATGAGACTCCTGGGTCAAAACAAAGAACTTCATTACTTACGACATGGAAAATGGCATGGACATTAGTCAGCATATTGGTGTTGCTTTCTCTTGGCTCCCAAGTCTCCTAGTGGAAACATAGAGGGGCCCAGGTAGATGCCTCACACACAGTAATTTTTCATGACAACTGTTAACATAGAGATTGGAGAATTCACTTTTTCTTAGAGCAAGCCTGCTGTTTGTCCTAGAGGGAAACTATGTTACCTCATCTTTCTAGATTTTACGCTATAAAATACAGTCTTGAGAAATGGTCAAGGTCAGGGTTTACATTCTTTACATACCTTGGGAGAACAAGCAGGAGCTTTTAGGACTCCTGGTGAATTGCATCTCCCAACATTTTGAAGGCCAGGGTTTGGTCTCAGCTTAGCTGGGTGAGTTTTGCTCATCTAGGCCAGGCTTAGCTGCTTAGCTGATCATAGTTGGGGACAAAGGCACTAAAGCATCTCAGCTAAGATAGTTCATCTCTGGTCCACACAGACTCATAATCAAGAGACCAGCATAAACTTGTTCATGTGACTCTGATGATGGGAGTCCAAAGAGGGAGAGAAGGAGCAAGGCCTCAAGGTCTAGGTTCAGACTACCACTGTATCACTTTGCTACATTCCACTGGCCAAACCAAGTCATAAGTCAGCCTGTTTTCAAGGGATAGATAATAGACTATACCTCTTAATAGAAGATACTACAAAGAATTGAGAACCATTTTTGTAATCTACCACATCAGATTTAAAACACATGTGGATTTAAATCTAGATTCCAATTAATTTCTCAGAGTTTCAATTTCCTCTGTGTGAAATATGGATGGAACTATTTACCTAAATTGTAAATTCAAAGTGACAAGAAGCAAAGGAAGGACTCAGAGTTATCCATATATAATAAGTGTTCCTTTCTGTACATGTATGCCCCTGTGTAGTATAGGCTGTTGTGGCCAGTAGGAACACAGAGGTGGGCTATTCTGAATGTTCATAAATGTGTGTGGCCTCATCTCACTATTAAACAGAAGTGCTAACTGTTCTCTAATTTTAGCATTTATCTTTTAAATGTCAAAAGACAGATTTTCCTTCAGCCCCCTTTCCTAGTCCTCAAGCTTTGAGTCACAAGGATAACTTCACTCTTATGAAGAAATTGGCAGAAAAAAATAGAATAAGATGCAGAAGAAACTTTTTTGACAAATCAATTTTAAAACACATTTCTAGTCCAGTATATATCTAGCCAAGTAGGTACCAAAATACATTTTAAAACTGAGATGGGAAGAAGAAGGAAAATGGAGAAGGGAAGATGTCTCTAGAGATAAGGTAATACAAGTCAAGGAACTATCTTATGTCACAAATTTCACAGAATTTCCAAGCCCTAGAAATTAACCAGGGTTATAGTTTAGCAACATGAATGTATTACTCACTATGTGGTAATATTTGTGATACATACTGTGGGCCAGGTAGTGTCTACCATATGGTATCTACTATGTGTCAGATAATGAAAAAGGTATTTGATAAAGACACAGTGCTATCCTATCTTTCAAGAATCTTACAATTTAGAGTGGAGAGATAGACACAAGAACAAATTATTACTTAAGTGAGATCAAATCTAAGTCAAAAGAGTACACTTGGTGCTTTCTGTGATTGCAACTAAGAGATAATATTATCTGAGTCAAACCCTGAACAAGTAAGAGTAAACCAGATAAGGAAGTGGTCAAAGGTCAAGATAATCAATGACAAGGAGACATGAAACTGAGGTGTCTGGGGTGAAAGAGTTTTTAGTAATTGGGTATATTTTGAGGCTAGAAAGTTATGTAGGGACTAGTTCCAAAAGACCCTGTGTGCCATAAAATAAAATTTATCTTTGTTCTACAATTATAGATTGAAAGGCCCATAATGAATTTTTTGATTAGTAATGATTCGTAGCTGATCATTCCACACATTTTTTATTATCATCATAATCTTCTTTATATTACATTGGATTACACATAACTTTACAGTGTATTACATTGTTTTTTCAAAAGGAAATGCCATGCATGTCAGTCAGTACAGAGACATTAATCTCCCCACTTCAACATTCAATATCTTTTCTATGTTTTCCCAATCATTATTATTATTGTTCTAATTATTTTTTAAAACAGTCAATTGCTATTTCTCATTTTGCTTGTAAAAATACTTTGCCCATCATGAATACTTCTCAGATCAATCCAGTTGAGAATACTATACATGTAGTCATCAACAGTTAATAAGCCATATCTGTTTTTCACTAACGTCCTGCCTCTCTATTGTTCACTTGCTATCTTTCTCTATCCTCTTCTCTTCACATTTAAACATATACCCATTTTGACTGAGGTGAGGCTTCTAGACCCTCCAGATCAAGTTGGTCTAGCCTCTTTGCCTCCACAAAATGAATGGAAATGAGTCTCCCTAGATGGAATCATTGCAGTGGGCTCTGAGGTGAGGCTGGAAACTAACCAACTAGGGACTCAAGTTAGGTTGAACCTCAAAATAGGTTCTCAACATGCTTCTAAAGGGAACCAGCTCAGCTTTTGAGGGTGGGATGGCGGCTATGAGGTTATTTGGTATCTCTGTTCTGGTGCCACAGCTGACAGGAATGCAGAGATGCCACCAAGATCCATGCACTGATTGCTATGATGTCTGCCTCATTTCTTTGTATCTATCTGACCACTTTCTATGGTAAGTGATCTAGCTATGCCATTTCTCTTCATGTTCTCTGTGAAGTGAAACCAGGGTAGGCTTGCTGAGAAGCATCTCAAAGGCTAGGTATGCTGGATGAACGACTGCCTCCAGTTCTCCTGCTCCTCTTCCCCCCATAGAAACCATGGGCTCAGGGAAATCTCTATCTGGCATTGTACCAACTCAGGAGAATGGGAGGGGCAGCATGGTTGAGTACAATTGTTCTTCATACCCTTGTAATTTGCATTTCAATTGGCTCTATGGACTGGCCACTATCCCAGTTTTGTTTGCAGATACTGGGTTTTCAAAAGAATGCTCAGGTCTGTGGTTAGCTGTTGGTTGAACTTTCTCAGATACTTAGAGGGTGAAGCTGAGGCTTTTTCTTCTTCCATCTCACTGATGTCATTATTGAATTCATAAGGACTTGCATAATGCTAACTGCTGGGGGATTATACAAATGATGAAGAAGCACATACTGTAGCAGAAAGGTTGATGTATATCCAGTTGTTTTTGATAATTTGATTAGTGCTTCACAACACTGAGGAAGTGCAAAGATGTATTTCAGCCTAATAGTTGAAAAAGACGAGGTAATACTTTAGCTCAGCCTTGAAAGATGAGTAGGGTTCCTCTAAGGGAATATCAAACATGTGAGTAGTTTCTTTAATGGCACACAGTACTTCATATCTGTTCTAAATGTTTGTGAAGCAATATAGCCTCTCTGTAGACTGCATTTCCCAATAACTAAACAACTGAATAGTTATCCATTAAGATACTTTTTGGTGTTTTCTCACTGCCTACAGTTGTTTGATACAGACAAAATCCCTTGTCACCCTCTAGGCATCATAATCATAATCATCCATAAGCCAGTTATTCAGTACCTCCCTTCATGCCATTTTTTATTCTTTTTTCTTTTTTTTTTCAGTAACACTTGTGTGTCTAAGTTAAAGCTTAACATTTATACCCTGCAGTAAGACTTTCACCTTGTCTTATTTTCTGAGGTGAAATCAGTTTTCCAGCAACAGTAAGCACACATTGGAAATGTGTTACTGCTGTTCTCCCCTTACCAGCAAATATTCTCTGTGTTTCTCATCACAAAGTAGTTATGTGTTTCAGGCTTTGAGCAACATCTGAGTTTCCACCAGCTGTGTTTTGCATTGTCCTCATTTTGTATAATTAAGAAAAACAGGAAGCCAATCACTTAAGTAAAGCTGACCCCCTTCATTCTGCAGACCCAAGAAAGGACTGCATCAGGGTTTTTTATAGTACAGATTTTACAAAATTTATCCTGCAATCCACTTGAAAATGGAACAAGGTTAGAGGAACTGTGGCAGCATGGTGGCCTTCCCCTTGACTACAGACAGCTGTGCTTCTCTGAAACTACACAGTTCATTTTAAACACTCTTCTCTTATATAATCAGTTATCAGTTCAGTTTCTCACATTATGACAGAGGATTTCCTCTATCATTTTTTTTATACCAACTCAAAATAATTTTGGAGGGGAGGGAAGACTTTTGACCTTAATGTTTTATGATCAGCATCATCCCCTACATAAATTTCAGCTACAGCATCAGTGTTGTCAAGGGACTCTTCCAAACTAGCATGTGAATAATAATCACTCACTCAGTCAACAAATGTGGGTCCTATATTCTAGGTGTTGTGCTTTTTTGCCTGTGAGTTAAAAGCTTTCTTCCAGGGACATCCACAGTACTCTCTGGCCTCACAGAAACACTACTATGTTTTAGCTACTTTATTCCTCAAAGCTCTGTAAGGTAGGGGTTTTTATTTCTATGTGCAAATGAAAATTGACTCAGTAAAATGAAATAATCTCACTAATGTTACACAGCAAATAACTGATATATTTAAATCCAAACCTCGACAACCAAGCCAACTCACTTTCACAACTTATGATAGCTCAAGATTTTAGCTAACAGAGGCATTTTGTGGGTATTTTGAGCACACAGTATTGATTGAGAACAATTGTATGTATCAGGGGCCTCTTATTTTGAGAGATATTTTTGCTATATGGCATGTGTGCTCACTAGAGACAGAGATATAGAAAGTGAAAAATCATGTACCAGGGGAGATGGTCACACACCAGTCTTTTGTCCTCAATGCTCTTCTCAGGATTTTGAGCATGCATACACATGTGCCTAGCCTGAGTTTCATGCTGCCAGGTCCAGGACTCTAACCATGGGCCACCACATGGATGTCTAGAGTCTAAACTACTATGCTATCTGCTAGCCCCAGAGGCCTCTATTAATACCTATGTATATGGGGACCAGCAGTTAGCGTAGTGGCTATGTCGCTGGACTCCCACATAGTCCACCATGGTTCGAGTCCCGGACCCGGTGGCTTGAACTCACGCCGGGCGCGTGTGCGTGCGTGCCTAGGATCCCGAGAGGAGAATGGAGGAGAAGGGATTGCGGCGTGGCCATCCCCCCTGGGGGGTGATTTCCTGCTTTCTATCTCTCTGTCTCTCTCTGTCCGTCTGGCGAGCGCACGCGCCATATAGCAAAAACCTCTCCAAAAAAAAAAAAACCTATGTGTATGGACAGCCTAGGCACTTACATATTCTTTTAATTGCAGCTAACAAAAATAAAAATGTTTTAGTTTCATTTTAGAGTTGGAGGATTAGAAGAGAATGATTTAAAGGATAGCAAGGAATACATCAGGAAAGGATTAGTATTAAGAACTTCAAATGTGATTAAATACAGAAATGGTAATATGAAATAAGTTGGAGAATGTATCTCTAGAGATAATGAAAAATAGAATACACTTTTTTATGTCTCCCAAAACATCATATGGACTAGATTATCTCTTGAGACCATTTCAACTTACAAAATCATCATGTTGCAGTCTAATGCTGTCACTAAGTTGGTTGAAACAGCAAGCACACCTAGAAACAGTAAATAATGGCTTCTTGGTTTGTCATTTAGGTAGCTGACATGAGGTAACTGTCACCAGGCAATCATGTCACTAGTATTTGAGAACCATCAGGCAATCATACTCTTATGAGGAACTATAGATAATATTTAGCCCAAACCATTTTAGTGGTGGAAACTCCAGACCCATTACCATGATTCAGGTTTTCTTAGTAAAGAAAAACCTGTATAAACATTAACTAAACCACACTATATGCAGAATACAAAAGAAATGGGAGGTGTTATTTATGGTAATGTTATCTAAAGCAAGATATATTTTAAACTTATGCAATAGTTTTCTTTCTTATTATTCTGTCCCAACTGGCTCTCCTCTAATCTCACTCAATAAAGGAATAGTTCACTTTTGAGTGGAGCTCTTTTAGCAGTTGGAGGCTTCTGTCAGTCTCCAGAGGCCAACTCGGATTCAAATCAGAGTGCTGACAGAGACTTTAACCAGTTTCTTTCCCACTGCTACTGTTCTAGTATGATTTTTTTCTCTGACAGGCATGAAAGGGCAATTCATGCCTATAAAATTACCCTAGCTTTTGTAAACCCCCAAAAATACTGCAGAGAAGAACATTGCAATCATCCATTAATGTCACAGCATCAGTTAGGGTCACATGTGGTAGTTCTACCCTAGATGAAATAGACTGTGATTTTTTGCAGTTACATTAATTGAAAGGTAATTCCTTTCCTCTAAAACAAATACATCAAGTTAAATTTGTTTGAATCTGCTTTTCTTTATTTTTTTAAGTAAATAATTTTCAGTCACTACATGTTAATAGTAATACCTGCAGTGCTTCTCACTGATGAGCATGACACACCTTCACTGTGCAACAGAGAGCCACTGTTCTAAACTAGTTTCCTGAAACGGTTTGGATGGGAGCCAGCAGATGGTGTGGTGGTTAAGGTGTGGAACTCCCACATGGCTAACCGTAGTTCAAGTCCTGAACCTAGTGTCTTGAAAACCATGCCAGGCATGCATGTATGCATACCCAGAGTCTTGAAAGGAGAACAGAGGAGGAGGGATTTCAACATGGCCATTCTCTCTGGGGGAGTGATTTCTTATTTTCTCTTTCTCTGTGTCTCTCTGTCTCTCTCTGGTGAGCACATACACCCAATGGCAAGAAAGTAAATAAAAAATAATGGGAAACAAAAGTTTGGATGAGGAATCTGTCTACCTGAGAAAGAAATATACCTTTACCAGGGTCACATAGCTTAGAGACAGCCCCAACCGAGATCCAAAAGTCATTGTAACCATTCTGGTGTTCATTTAACTGCTTAACTTAAACTTTCTGAAATGAAAAGCCAGTTATTGGAGGAGGATAAAAACAAGACTGATTTTAGGATCTGCTTTAAACTGCTTCATCCTAAAACACAGATGGCATGGGAACTTCACCTGGCAGCTGTGCCACCTTGCCCTATGCTATGACACATTTTGGTCTTTTCAGTGAGCTTTCAGTAATGTTGCTTACAGCTAAAGTGCTGGTTTCTGTAGAAAAGCATTTCTTTCTTTCTTTTTCTCTTTTGTTTTTTTTTTTCCAGCTTTGGGGATTGTTGTTGAAAGGTCATCCAGTCTTTACTCCTCACTAATTATGTTAGAAGGAGGCCTCAACAAATGTCAAGCTTTAAAAAAAGATCAACATTTATGGTAAACATAAAGAGCAAATCACATAGTATTATGCATAGCGTTCCCTGCTAATGTGGATGTGATGTGGGTGTGCAATCATTTATTCATTTACTCACCATCATGTTTTGAGATACCTCAGTGCCAAATGGGGCTGAAACATCCACAGATGCCAGATGGAATCTTTCTTCATTTGTTCATTCAACATATATTGATGTTTCTTTAGAGCCTCTTATATGTTAGTTCCTGTGCTAAGCACAAGGAATGCAGCCCGATATTGAATGAACTTTTATAGCAATGTTACCCAAGATAAACATATTGAATTAAATTGTGATTTTATAAAAGTAGAATATGTATTTTTCCTAAAAAATACATCTTAAATATTCGTTTGCATTTTTTTTTTGAGAGATTTTCACTGTAGGGCGCGTGCGCTCGCCAGACAGACAGAGAGAGACATAGAGACAGAAAGCGAGAAATCACCCCCCAGGGGGGATGGTCACGCCGCAATCCCTTCTCCTCCATTCTCCTCTCGGGATCTTGGGCACGCACGCACACGCGCCCGGCATGAGTCTTAAGCCACCGGGTCCGGGACACGAACCGCGGTCGACTACGTGGGAGTCCAGCGACATAGCCATTATGCTAACTGCTGGTTCCCTCATTTGCATTTTTTTAACAACACAAGACACATCTATTATTAGGCTCATTGTTTGAAGGAGTATCAACAAATATGAGACTGCTATTCAAAATTTAATTGTAAAGCAGGATGCATATATTATGTAGATTGTCATTTAAATAAATGACACAAAACAAGATACTTGGTATAATTTCCAAGGTAACTACTATAAGGAATGAATGATGAAATGCAGAGAAGCAAATCACTTTCAGATGAGACAAACCTTGAAGGCTTTCTATAGGTGGTTGGGATTTGGAGTTGAATTTTCCCTCTGAAACCAGGCAAATGTTCCAAATGCAAAGGAGGAACTGCCAACATTTTGCAGTGTTTAGGTAGAGACACAGGCAGTTATAGGAATGTCTGGCATCAGGTTAGGCATTAGGAGACCTGGATGACAGTCATTGTTTGGCCTGTGACAGCCATCAGACTCTGCAGACCCTGTAGGCAGGGACCAAACCAAAGGATGCCTTCAAGTTCTTTCCAGCTCCAGGGTCCACTGACTCTATTAGATACTGCTTGATATTATAAAAATGTAATTTTTAAAAAAGGACATTTTGTTCCAGTATGATTAGTATGAGTAAAGACTGAGAAAGAAATACAAGGCGATACTATTAAGTGGATTCTATTTGGTTGAATCCCACTTGCTATTTATTTATTTATTTGAGATTTTTCTATAGGGCATAGGCATTCACTAGAAAGACACACAGAGAGAGACAGAGAGACAAAGTGAGAAATCACCACTAGGGGGAATGGCCACACCTCAATTCCTTCTCCTCTGTTCTCTCAGGATTTGGGGCATGCACACACACACACACACATACACCCAACATGAGTTTTAAGCTGCTGGGTCTGGGACACAAATCGTAGTTGACTATGTGGTAGTCCAGCAACGTAGCCACTGTGCCATCTGCTGGTCCTATCACCTTCTATTTTATTTGACATTTTTAGTGTTCATCAATATTTAGGAAGTTTTAAAAAGCCCATTTAAATTTTCAAATTAATATGCATCATGTACCAGGTGTATGGGCTATTCTAGATACTTATTAATGAACAATTTGCCTTTCAGATATTTTCTCAACATTTCAAATGAAATGCTATCCTTCTTTTCTAGTATGTGTTGCATTCTTGCTATAGACTGTAAGAACAAATTTTATTTCACTCAGCAATGATTCAATAAATATCCATTGAGGACCTGTAAATGTTAAGTAGTGAGCTTGCTAGAGGAAGGGGATATAAAAATAAATAAAACACTGTTAAAACATAGCCTTCTTTCTCAAGAAGATTAAAGTCCACTGGCATGTCAGACTTAATAAATCAATTACATTTGAAAATATTAGCGTTTAAACCAAGAGCTTTGGAAAGCACAGAAGAGGAAACATTGGCCGCTGAAAGGAGGGCTTCACAGACAATGTGGCATTTATCTTGAGCCTTAAGAAATGGCAAAATGGCATCCCTCAGGCTATAACTAACACATTGATGACATGGGCTGGGTGGCATCAGCTATCATGAAATCCATAGGGTCATGAGGCCTAATGGTGTTTGGGTGCTATTTGATTCTACCAAGGTAGTTATAAAAATAAATAATGCAAAATACTTAGAATGGTGATAGAAACACAATAGGTACTCAGTAGAGTACCTGTCATTTGCATTTACCTCTGTTGAATTATAGGTCTAATTACTGGTACATATTCCAAACGTTCAGTGAAGCTTTTTCTTTAAATCTTATATTATGGCTCTAATTAATGAATAATTTATGCATCTAATACCTGCCTCCCCTACTAGACTATAAACTTCATAAAATAATGAAACTTTTTGTTGATTACTATATTCCACATTTCCAGCAGTGTCTCACTCGTTATAAATGCCCAATAAATACTTGTTGAAGGAAAACGTAGTCCAAGAAAGACACTAGTGAGCTATGACTGTCATTGTGACAATGTAATGTCAGGTCATATTTAAAAGTGTGAGCACTCCAGCTCCAGAATATCAGCTTGTTAAATCGCTTCATGGCAAAGGAAGGCATTCAGACTTCATGAAGTAGTACCTCCATCCCAAACTCAAGTGCAGTAACTTCTCATTGTCTTGCCTCTATTTACCCTCCATACCTTCCTTTATAAACGACCCTCAAAGCAAGTAGTCCATGAGAGACCCGAGAAAATAATTTGTAAGTGGTCGGGAGGGGAGTGCTTTTGATACAAAATGGAGATTTCCTTCATTTTATTTTACCTCTCCATAGCCCTGAACATTTTACAAGACCCCTCTTCTCCCTCAACAAATCTGCCATGTGTCATGGAAGGCTTGTTATAGGAGCCCATTCAGGTCCCCTATTACTCTACAAAGCCATGATGAAGCACTATTCTGAATAAAATTAAGTTCTATTTCTTCCAATTAACAGCAGATGATGAAAGTTCCTGCCAGTTCTGTTGCCTTTCAGCTGAATGTTTTTCTCTTGCTTGGTCATTTGTAAAGTGTGAGCACTCCTATAGGGGTCCTAGTTACTCACTTGAATTAATGAGTTTCAGCTGAATTAATAGTGCCTAGCACACTATGGGTATTCAATAATTGTCAACAGCAATTTATATGCTGACTTAAGTTGTTCCATCTGAGAGTGTTGGCTAAAATCAATATAATGTGGCTTTCCTACTAGATTTGACTTATGAAGAAAGATCAAATTCCCAAATTTGCATCTTAGACTGATTACAGTCCTGAAGCTGCTAGTCTAAAGAATTTAGAAAGAGTCTGCAAAAACTGTTGAGCTAAGTTTCTTCCTGTGCTTTCCCAAAATGTGTACACGATGTGGTATTAGTCTTTTGAGTCTCAGGTTCTTCCTCCTAGGAGAATATCTGGCACAGAGTAGGTCTTTATTTTAAAAAATAGCTGAAGGGACCAGCAGTTAGCGTAATGGCTATGTCGCTGGACTCCCATGTAGTCGACTGTGGTTTGCATCCCGGACCCAGTGACTTAAAACTCACACCGGGTGCATGTGCGTGTGTGCCCAAGATGGCGAGAGGAGAATGGAGGAGAAGGGATTGCAGTGTGGCCATCCCCCATGGGGGGTGCTTTCTCGCTTTCTGTCTCTCTGTCTCTCTCTGTCTGTCTGGTGAGTGCACGTGCCCTATAGCAAAAACCTCTAAAAAATAAAATGCAAAAATTTTTAAAAATACGGGACCAGCAGTTAGCGTAATCGCTATGTCGCTGCACTCCCATGTAGTTGAACGTGGTTCGTGTCCCAGACCCGGTGACTTCAAACTCACGCCGGGCATATGTGCGTGTATGCCCAAGATATCCCAAGAGGAAAATGGAGGAAAAGTGGTTGTGGCATGGCCATCCCTCCTGAGGGGGTGATTTTTTGCTTTCTATCTCTCTGTCTCTCTCTCTGGCCAGTGCACGTGCCCTATAGCAAAAAAAAAAAAAAAAAAAAAAAACCTAAAAATAAATAGTGAGAGCTTGTCATAAGCAATATGTTAGCGTATAGTCCATTTTCTTGTACCTGCAGGCATTCAGTAACTATCGATTAATGAATTTAGAATTAAAATGACACATCTAGCCTAAGTTAACCTAGTGAAAAAATGTAGGTCTAAATCAAAAAAGACAAAATGTAAAAATTACTGATGAGGAAAGAATTATATTCATAGGGCTCAAGAGGTGAACTTAGCAAGTTCAGACTACAGTGTAGCATATGGTGCCTAATGCCTTATGGCACATATTTGCATGTTGAAGCTTTTAATTAGAAGGAATTACAATTCCAGTGAGATTCTCACAGCTCTGGACTAAGAGCTTTAAAAAAGAAATCAATGTTATGTGTTTGTTAAATTATAACCTTTGCAGAAAATCAATAGTATGTTTGCTGAGAAAAATATTTGACATGTCAAGTGAATTATGGAAACTTCTCATGCCAGTGGCTAAACCCAATGATTTATTTAATCACATTCATTAAGTGAACTACTTTATTATATCAGTATGTAATACTGATTTACATATGTACACATTGCCTTGGTCTTTAATTGTATCCTGGGCTATGCCTTTTCTCCAGCTCCCTGCACCTTATCTCCTCATAGACAGAGGTAGTATCTTCAATCTCTTGTTAACAACCACCTCAGTGTTTACTTTTAAATGATTTCGTTTATAATGACAGCAGTAATAACAGGTAAAAGTTCTAACAATGAAAGTTCTGTGTTCCGTATTGTACATAGTGGTGGAAAATGTGCATCAAAATATTCATTTTAATTTACCTACATTCAATATTCATTCACTTATTCATTCATTCAGCAAGCTAGTTGGCATTCACTGAGCTTCCAGGCATAGTGCAGGCACTAGGATACAAAGAAAAATCTCTCATGACTCCCTGTGGGTGAGCAACAAACAGTTGGGGAGGAAGAGATAAACAGGTAAAAATAAAACACTATAGTTCTAATAGTGGTGTGAAAAGGTGTCTGGGGGCTTGAGGGGTCATGGTTGTTAGAAGAAATACTGAAATCTTTGGGAGGGTCCTGTTGAAGCTGAGAGTCAAATTTGCATTTCAATTGATGTGCAGAAGAAAAAGGAGAAGACACAGAATCAAGAGTCCTCCATAAATCATAGAAATGTGAACAGTGACACAGATCTGAAAGGAATTTGAGATAGATTGAACATGCCTTGAGAGTTGGAAGGTACAGAGATGGAGAAAAACTGGTGTGTGTGTGTGTGTATGTTCAGAACTGGGAGGAAATAAGAGGAAATGAAGCTAGAAATCCTGTTCAAGGCAGTTTGTAGAGGTTCTTGTACGTCAGGGTAACGAGTCTAGATACGGAGTTTTATTTAACAACAACAACAAATCATTTCTTAGAAAGCCTCTGGTTATTCCCTTGTAGTAGATACGTCGATAGATATAAAGATATTACAATTTGTAGGAAAGAAGCACATGTTTAAATCCATATAGAATCCACTAAGGAATGAATTCTTCCTTTATAAACTTTCTAAGAATAGCGCAAGTTCTCTGAGCTGGGCAGTGAGATTTAAATTTGAGGATGCTTAGCTTGCCCCCTTGTGGCTGAAGGCAGATTCTGCACATAGGAGAGGTTCAATCTGGAAAATAAACCAACCCTGAACCTGTTGGTAAACTGGACAAAGTACTTGTCAAATCGTTTACAAGTATTTGAAATAAACAAGCAGAATGACAGAATAAATATTAATGATTACTAAAGCCCCTAATTTATTAATTATTCTTGATTCTTTTCCCTCCTTTACCCTTCTCATACAATGTAGCTGTAAACCCTATTGAATTATTACTTCAAATCTGATAACTAGTCAGTTGAGAAGTGATTTTCTTCATAATGCCAGGTTTTATTGAGCACATGTAACATCTGTAGTTCTCATATATTGCTGGTAGTTTTAAATTGGTAGTCCTAGTTTTTGGCATATACCCTAGTGACAGTCTTGCATATGTACAGAATGAAATATTACAAGAGTGTTATAGAATCAATGTAATAGTTTTGTTATTCTAGGAAGAAAATAAATAGCCCAAATGTTCTTCAGCCAAGAAATAGTGTATTATGGTATACAATATTATGATATACTGGGAAAATACTTTTTTTTTAGTTTTTTGCCTTGGGGCAGGTGTGCTCACCAGACAGAGTGACACAGAGAAAGTGAGACATCACCCCCAAGGGAAATGGCCACACCACAATCCCTTTTCCTCCATTCTCCTCTTGGAATTTTGGGCACACATGCATATGTACCCAGGGTAAGTTTCAATCTGTTGAATCTGGTACTCAAACCACTGTTGGTCATGTGGAAATCCAGCACTTTAACCACCAAGCCACCTGCTGGCCCCTATACCTAAACTTTTAAAAAAATCAATGAAACCTGTATACATCAACATTAATGAATTTCACAATATAATATTCTACAAGAATAGCTACAGCATGATACCAGGGAAAAAGAAATAAACAGTGTATGTGCCTGTATGCACATGTATATATGCATACATGTGTACAGACAACTTTATTTTAAGTAATTGGCTTATGTGATTATAGAGGCTGGCAAATCTGAAATCCACAGGGCAGGCCAGTAGGCTGGAAACTCTCAGACAGAAACTGAAGCAGCAATCCATAAGTGGAATTTATTACATCATAGAAACCCCAGTTTTACTCTTAAAACTGTTCAGCTGATGAGATGTGGCCCACCCAGATTATCAATGATAGTCTTTTTAATTTAAAGTCAACTGATCATAGGTGTTAACTAACCTCAAATATTAAAATTTCTTTACTGCAACACTAACGTTAAATGATGGGGCACTGTAGTTTAGCCAAGCTGACATATTAAACTAACCATCGCTGATCTTTATCTATGCACTCAAATTATGGAGAAAAGCAGAAAATTATATATACAAAATTCAACAGTTACCTCTGGGTGATATAATAAGGGATGGGAATCCAGGGGCTTCCACTGTTTGTAATATTCAATTTCTTAAGATGAGTGGAAGTTCGTTATATTATTCTATAGCTTCTGAAGCTGATGTAAATTCTTTTGTATATGTGCATTATCTAGTCCCAAGGCTGGATACAGTTGCTTCAAGTCCTGCTACCTGACTATTCCCTGTTTCCTCTTAGGCAAAAGAGGAGCTCAAATGGGAGTTGATTGTGTCACCAACTGACATAAAGTTCATCATTTATTACTTCTTGTCTCTTTGGAAAAAATATGTTGGAAGATGGAAGAAATGAGATACATAGACATAGGGAATGTTTTTGTGGGTGAGCAAGAGAGAACCTGGGAGTCTGTGGACCTTGGCTATTTCTTTACTCTAGGGGTGCACAGGTGGGCAGGTGCTGAGCTCTGTAGCCTGCGACTCTGCTCACTGTCTAGGCTCTACTTTTATGAGCCATCACCAGCTAGAGTGAGCTTTTTATTTAGTTATAGTAAAAACCACAAAACATAAAATTTTACCATCGTAATTATTTTTGAGTGTACAGTTAAGTAATATTAATTATATTCATTTTTGTTGTGCAACAGATCCCCAGAACGTCTGAAATCTTGCAAATCTGAAACCATACTCATTTAACAACTCCACATGTCTCTCTCTTCCCAGCACCTGGTAACCACCATTCTATTTTCCATTGCTCTGTATTCCACTACTCTAAGTGTCTCATTTAAATGGAATCATACAGTAGTCGTCCTTGTCCTTTTGTGACTGAATATTTCATTTAGCATAACATCCTCAGAGTTTATCCATGTTTGAGCATGTGTCAGAATTTCCTTCCATTTTAGGGCTGAATAATATCCCATCACATGTTTTTACACATTTTTTATCTACTTATTCATCATCAGACATTTGAATTGCTTCCACCTCTCATATATTATGAACTGGGCTGCTATGGACATAAGTGTGAAAATATCGCTTGAGACCTTGCTTTTAATTCTTTTGGATATATACTCAAAAGTGGGCTTTGTGAATAATACAGTAGTTCTATTTTTAATTTCTATATTTAAAATTGGAGGAATTATCATATTGGTGGAAGATACCATGATAGTTGCACTGTTTTACAATCCTACTAATGAGTAAACTTTTGAAAATATAAATCAGATCACTCAACTTTCCTGTTGAAATCTTTTGTTTACTTCCCATTTTATATATATGTATTTTTTTAATTTAATTTAATTTAATTTTTTTTTATGGAGAGGTTTTTGCTACAGGGCGTGTGCACTCACCAGAAAGACAGAGAGAGACAGAGAGACAGAAAGCGAGAAATCACCCCCCAGGACTGATAGCCACAATCCCTTCTCCTCCATTCTCCTCTCGGGATCTTGGGCACGCATGCACATGCGCCCGGCATGATTTTAAGCCACCGGGTCCGGGACTTGATCCACATCGACTACATGGGAGTCCAGCGACATAGCCATTACGCTAACTGCTGGTCCCGACTTACCATTTTTCTTAGGATGGAGGCCGAAATTATTCCCAAGGCCTACAAAACCCTGTGTGATCTGGTTGCAGGCTATCTGTCCTGGTTCATTTACTTCATTCTACCGAATTTCCTACTTCAGAAAATTGTCAGTTTCTTGAACCGATGAAATTCTTTCTCAACTTTCCTGGTTATTCCTTTTTGCTTGGAAAACATTTATTCAAACCTTCACATGAGAAATTTTCCCCAGAATTCAGCTTATTACTCTTTTTAGAATTCAGTTTTCACATCATTGCTTCAGAAAGCATCCCTGGCCTCCTCTAATGGATATGGTTCCTCCTTTATACTTTCTTAGAGCACCTTCTTATTACCTTGATAATCCATGATTCTTTTCTTTTCGTTTTTTAGTTTTTGCCCTAGGGTGTGTGTGCTCACCAGAAAGAGTGGAGACAGTGAAAGAGAAACTAAGAAATCATCCTCTGGGGGAATGACCACATCACAATCCCTTCTCCTCTATTCTCCTCTTGGGATTTTGGGCATGCATACACATGTACCCAGCATGATTTTCAAGCTGCCAGGCCCAGGACTTGAACCACGGTTGGTTTTATAGGAGTCCAGTGCTTTTACTGCTATGCCACCTGCTGGGCCTTTTCATGATTATTTCATTTATTTGTTAATTATGTCTTGTTTGTCACCTCCACTGTAAGGGAAGCATCATAAGAGGAATAATACTGTTTGTCTTTCTTGTTCATTCTTGCTTCCTGGCAGCTAACACACCTGATAAACCTGGAAATTATTCTGCCCTAAAGGGAGGGAATCATTATTTTTAATCAGAAAAATGGCAAATTTGGGAAGCTTCATAGTGATTGTTCATTTTGAATATCCAAGTAAAACCTTTATAAGGATGAAGAAGAAAATAAAACACATGAACTAGAAATGCCACAATGAGCTAAGTAGACTAAGTCATGTCCATTCAAAGGTCAGAAGTTGCTCGTGGGTTTTAGGGTTAAATTTTCTGTGATGAACAGGGATGTCTACCAGCTGCTTCTTACTGGCCATGCCAAGTCTTCTAGTGTATGGAAGTTCAAACTATGTAATAGCCTAATCATGCAGGTCCCATTACCATGGGTTATCAGTTTATTAATTATATTTTAGATTTGTGTTGAATATTCTCCCCCAACAATCCCTTCTTCAAGATTTCCTGAAATCTTAGTTCCATACTGAAAATTTTAAAAAGTTATTGGGCCAGTCAGTGATACGATGGTTAAAGCATTAGATCCTACATGGTAAACTGTATGGTTCAAGTCTTGGACCTGGTGGCTTGAAAAATACACTGGGTGCATGTGTGTGTGTGCGTACCCCAAATCCTGACCAGAATGGAGAAGGGCTTGCAGCATGGAAACCCTGGAGGGTTCTTTCTCACTTTGTCTCTCTCTCTCTTTCTGGTGAGTACATGGACCCTCTAGCAAATTTTAAAAAAAATTAATCAAGCTCATCTGTATTATAGTATGTAAATGTTCCACAATAACTTTTAATTTCAACTGTTTAGGATTCTGAACCAGTGGGGATCAGCAGTTGGCGTAATGGTTATGTCAGTGGACTCCCATACAGTTGACTGTGGTTCGAGTCCCGGACCCGGTGGCTTAAACTCACGCCAGGCATGTGTGTGTGCATGCCCAAGATCCCGAGAGGAGAATGGAAGAGAAGGGATTGCGGCATGGCCATCCCCCTTGGGGGGTGATTTCTCGCTTTTTGTCTCTCTAACTCTCTCTGACTTTCTGGCGAGGGCACAGCGTCCTATAGAAAAACCTCTCAAAATGAAACAACAACAACAAAATTAAAACAATAACAAAAGGTTCGGAACCAAATACTCTAACAGAAACAAATATGCGTAGATACCTGCCTTCACACATCTTAAGAGTGGAAGTAAAACTATCATCACTCCTCCCTCAGTTTTAGCTTGCTATTCCTTTCCCAATACCCTTGCTGCCTCTTTGCTTAATGCTTTTTGTTGTTGTTGTTCTTTAAGGGCAATTTTAGCTATCTTTTATAAAAGTTTATTTTATTTTATTTATGAGAGCAGATATGTGTTTACAAATGAGAGAGAGAGGTACCCTTGATAGGTTTTGTCACACTGTGATCCCTTTTCCCCAGCTCTCCTGCTCAGTCTTGATCTTGGGCTTACACATCCAGTGCATTTTCAGGTTAGTTATGGATCCAGATACACAGTCAGCCATATGGCTTCCAGTACCGCAGTTCAGCATACAGCCTATAACACCAAGGCTAGGCCCTAGATATTTTAGCATCCAGAAAACTGCCCCTTTATACTCCTAAAGGTAGGTTAAGCGCTCCTCCATAGTGGCAGATGTATGCTAGTGTGTTATCCTGTCACAGAAATACTTGTGACCAAAAGTGTTTTGGGGTTTGTGATTTTTTAAGATTTTGGAACATTTGCATATACATTATGAGGTATTTGGGAGAGGAGACTCAAGCCAAAAGATGAATTCATTTATGTTTCATATATACTTTATACACATACCCTAAAGAGAACTTTACAACATATTTTTCATATTGCAGCATTTTGACTGTGACTATCACATGAGGTCAGGTGTAGAATTTTCAACTTGTGGTGTCATGGTGTTCAAAACTTTTGGATTTTGGAGCATTTCAGATTTGGGATTTTTTATACTAATCTGTGCTATATTTTAATATGGTATTTAATTCTAAGTTGAACTTATGCTTAGTGTCACTAAAAGTAGGATTTGTCTTATCAACATCTCAGATTAATAACATTGTTAGTCTCATCTACTGAAGTGAATGCTTGAGGGAGCTATGACTCTGTGCTGTCTCATTCAATATTATCAGTGTCTATTACAGTGCCTCAGTGCCTCACTGTAAATGCTCAGTGAAGAGAGGGACAGATGAAAAAACTTACATACTCTCAGTGATTAAAAAAACAACAACAACAAAAAAAAACAACTTTCATTGTAAGAATAGTACAAAGGTAAACCAGTTTTATGGAAAAGATCAAGAGATTGTGGAAAAGATGGCATATAAGCAGAACCTTAAAAGAAGAGCAAGATAGGTACTCCCCACAGGAGATTTGGGAAACATCACAGGTAGAAGGAAGAGCCTGAAGCAGAAAACTGCCCCTTTATACTCCTAAAGGTAGGTTAAGCGCTCCTCCATAGTGGCAGATGTATGCTAGTGTGTTATCCTGTCACAGAAATACTTGTGACCAAAAGTGTTTTGGGGTTTGTGATTTTTTAAGATTTTGGAACATTTGCATATACATTATGAGGTATTTGGGAGAGGAGACTCAAGCCAAAAGATGAATTCATTTATGTTTCATATATACTTTATACACATACCCTAAAGAGAACTTTACAACATATTTTTCATATTGCAGCATTTTGACTGTGACTATCACATGAGGTCAGGTGTAGAATTTTCAACTTGTGGTGTCATGGTGTTCAAAACTTTTGGATTTTGGAGCATTTCAGATTTGGGATTTTTTATACTAATCTGTGCTATATTTTAATATGGTATTTAATTCTAAGTTGAACTTATGCTTAGTGTCACTAAAAGTAGGATTTGTCTTATCAACATCTCAGATTAATAACATTGTTAGTCTCATCTACTGAAGTGAATGCTTGAGGGAGCTATGACTCTGTGCTGTCTCATTCAATATTATCAGTGTCTATTACAGTGCCTCAGTGCCTCACTGTAAATGCTCAGTGAAGAGAGGGACAGATGAAAAAACTTACATACTCTCAGTGATTAAAAAAACAACAACAACAAAAAAAAACAACTTTCATTGTAAGAATAGTACAAAGGTAAACCAGTTTTATGGAAAAGATCAAGAGATTGTGGAAAAGATGGCATATAAGCAGAACCTTAAAAGAAGAGCAAGATAGGTACTCCCCACAGGAGATTTGGGAAACATCACAGGTAGAAGGAAGAGCCTGAGGCAGGAAGGTAAGAGTGAGCTGGTGGCTTCAGAAGAGGAGAACCACTTAGCTAGTCTGAATGGAATGTGAATGACTGAAGAAGTGCCTTGAGAGATAGGACAGTGAGTGGTTGAGAGTGGCATAAATACCACACCAAAGCATTCGTGTTTTACTGTGAAGCTGTAGTGCACTAGTGAAGGGTTTTAAAGGGGTAAGTGATATGGCTAGATTTGTGTTTAAAGAAGAAGATATAACCAAGTGTGATTCATCGAATGAAGTGGTTCATAGGAAGAATATAGGTAAGGGAACCAATTATTTGTTGGATAGAATTCATTTAATAAACGTTTGTTTAGCACCTACTGCATACTTAGCACAGGTATTACAGAAACAAACAAGATTTAATCCTTGCACTCAAAAATTGTACATTTTTTAAAAAACAAATAAATATATGAAAATGTCAGAATTAAAAAGTGTTTTCTGGGGGCTAGCAGGTAGTGTGGTTAAAGCACTGGACTCCCACCTGCTCAATTGCAGTTCAAGCCCTGGACTCAGTGGCTTGAAAATCACTCCAGGTGTGTATGCATATGTGCCCAAAATCCTAAGAGGAGAAAGAATGAGAAGGGATTGCATTTTGGCCACCCCTCCAAGAGGTGATTTCTCACTTTCCCTCTCTTTGTAGCTCTCTGTCTCCTCTCCTGTGAGCACATATACCCTATTACCAAAAACTAAAAAGAGAAAAAAATAGTTCTGTATGTGTACAAGCTGCTATAAGTCCTGACCTCAGAGTGAGAATGGGGCATGGTTGACTGATGAGGGAAGTGGATAAATATGGAGGCTCCTGGGAGGAGATGTTATCTTAATGGAGCACTGAAAGTGAAGGGATGGCAAAAGATATCTGGGAGGTAGCTAGTGCAAAGTCCCAGAGGTCATCTATTACTCTGACTCTGAACTGCAACTAACTCAGAATGATTAAACTCTAGGATTCAGGGGGGTTGGGTAGAAAATCATGGAGAGGTAGAGAAAGGATTGGGATATTGGAGTAGGAAGAGGCAAGAGATGAAGTTGGAATGGGAAGTAGGAAGGAGGAGTAATGTTCTGGGAACAGGAAAATAGGGCCTGATGGAAGAATGGGCAATGAGAATGAACAAAAAGAAAAAAATAAAAATAAAAATAAGATTCCCTGATGAAATAGAATCCATTATTCTTGTTTGAATCCATTCACTTGGCAAAATGTACTAAATCCCTCCTCTGAGTCAGAGGGATACTAAGATGGCTACAGCCATAGTATCACTTCACCAAGGAAATCTCAGTCTAATGGAAGTCATTTTAGCCTTCACTCTGATATTAAGAGTCATGTTCTGCCAGTTTCATTAGAAGGATCCTGCTCTGGAAGACATGGGAGGGAAGAGACACTGAGGGACCATCTACATCTGTGTCATTTTGATTTCGATGACCAGGGCAACGGCAGTATAATTAACTAGGTTATTTCTATTTATACTTTCTCCAGTTGCATTCTGTGGCCCAGCAAGGATAAAGAGAAGCTTGTAGACCTTGACTTTTAAACCAAAGGACCAAAATGTGTACCATACTCAGATGAAATGCCCAAGTCAGAGTAAGAAATGTGTACCCTGAGAAACAATATAGTAAGAGAGTTAAAAAGGTAGAGACGATGAGGATATTGAGGTATTTCAGCTTATTCACTAGTATATGAACAAGTTAACTTAATTTCCTTGTACCTCTATTTTCTCATCTGTAAAATTTGGGAAATAAAATAAGGAACTACATTAGAAGGTTTTTTATAGGCTTAAATATATTAGAACTTGTAGAACACTAAAACACATGCATGCCATACTATAGGTACTAATATGAAAGATGATGCTATCAGTTCCTAGCAGGGCACCAGGACCAGAAAGTTAGACAACTTTCTGAATTTTCTTGATGTGGAGCTGACAGGTTGTAATAAGCATGGAACAATATTTTATAATTGCACATCCAATTGCCTGTTCAGACATCTATATCCCAAATAAAAAAGTCTTCCCCAAAGACATTTTTATTATGTAATATCTTACTAGGAGACTATTTAAACTACCCTAACCAAGTGTAGATTATAAAGCAACTTCATTTGAGGAAATATTAATATTATGATGACAGTGTTCAATTGAAAAACAATCCTTTTGATTGGAACCCATTGCTATAGAGGCCAGAGTTCAAGCCACATCTTCTGCTTTGATCCTTCACCCGTCCTGTGTTCCAGTACCACTGGCAGGAGCACATCATGAGGTGCTCTGGAACAAATGCAGCTGACTAAGAGCTGCTGGATGGACCTGTCCATTTGTGCCACAACCAGAAACAATTTGGAGGGTTGTCCACTTGGGCCACCTGGTGTCTTTCCATGAAGAGAACAGCTGTTTGTGCCTGCTTCTGGGCAAGAGAAGGATGCTGAGCTAGGTTACCTAATGTAACTAGAATTTAAATTCCAAGGGGCTCTCCATTTTTTATTTTTTTGCTTCTGTATATATAGCATTTTTAATTTAGTGATTAGTACATAATGTGCACAGTAAATAGTGTATTGAATAACTGAGTTACGGTACTTATTGTTAGAAAGGGATTTTAGCCTTTATTTTATTACAGAGGTCTCTCAGAGAAGCCCAGGACCAGGTACATTGCCAACTAGAAAGAGTCCAGAAGATGCAGGTCCAGTGGATAAGTTGCCTTTTCTTCAGAAGCCAGTTATGATGGAAGGGCTGGGCAGGTTCCCACTTCACATGTTGGTTGTGAGTTCCAGAAGCTCAAATATATCAAAAAGTAGTTTGAGTGAGCAATAGAGGCAAATTCAGTATCTGTGTCTGAGATTGTTTTCTCTCTGCATGCTGGATAGAAATGATAATGAGAGTCAGCAGAGGCCAGGGGCAGTAATCTAACTGGAAACATGAGTCGAGAGGATGAGATGGCTTCATATACAGAATCTTAGGGCAATAGAGGCAAGGTCTTAGCAGCTTAGTCTGCTCCCTGCACAGAGGGCTGTGCTATTTTGTGGCAAGGCTAGAATGTTTTCACAGGTGGAAGCCAATTTCTTATAAAAGTGTTAATGATGAGATGAGTATGTAAATGCATGTGTCTGCATGTGTGTCTGGTGACTTTTGTTACAATACTTGGAAGAAGAACATATGACACTGATAGAGAAGAGTCTTATATTTCCTAAGCACTCACCAGGAGACAGGCCCTGTGCCAATGCATCTATGTGTATTATCTCATTAATTTCCCACAGCTACATTGTCACATATTCTTAGCCCAACTGTACAAAGGAGAAGTCCGAGTTTCAAAGAGCTTCCATAGTTGTCTGAAATCACATTACTTATCAGTGGCAAGAATAGAATTTAAACCCAGGAAATTGAGGTGCCAGGAATTAACATCACTTGGCTAAACATTTGGCTGAAATGAACATTTCATTTTGTTCTGGGTACCAGGCATACTGAGATGAACACATCTCTAGCCTTTAGTAGTGACTGACTCACTCAAAGATGCTGTTGCTGTTGCACAGCTGGTGGATTGAGTCAGACAGTGACTGCCCACCAGATCCCACTGCTCTCACTTGAATCCAGTAGCAGTTATCTCTGGAGAATTACTCAGACAGTATTTGAAGCTGTGCTTCAAATGGACGAACTAATTGTTGAGTTTAATCTCAAATCATTGCTTTGATTTCTTGGTACCAAAGCAGTTTGACTTCAAGTGTGGTCCTCCCTAGCAATTCCCTTCTAGCGCCTCCCTTCTTCATTCGTCAGCTGGCAATCATTTCCACTTCATCCATCAGCCAGCTCTCAAATTTAGTTCAATTGAACTTGAATAAACCTTCCCCGGGCAGGAGAATTTCTGCTTGTCATGCAGTACATTGGACCTTCTCCATTACCACAAATCAAATACTTGCTCATATCTTACATAGTCTGTTTGTAAATTATTTTGTTTCTATAAATAATACATGTAGCTCAAAAAGTGAAATTAACAATCACTCAGAAATAGCCACTGTCAATGTATTCGTCCAGACCTCTTTTCTGCCTTGTATATACTTTAGTGTATTATCCCAACTGACCTTTCCAAAAATAGGTAGGCACTGTTCTAATGCTGCAGATGAGAATACTAAATCTCAGAGTTTAATAAGTTGCCCAAGGGCATGTGGTCTGTTTAATTCTACAGTGATCCTAGGCCTAGCTCAGAGTTTTAGAGATGAAACTACAATGTTTTTTACTAAGCTGTATTTCAAGCATCTACAGTTAGCAGATGGAGGGCAGCACTGAGCTACAGTAAATTCTCTCATGATTATTTAAATCATCAGTTCTTTAAAAAGGATCCTCAGATGCATTACATATTCATGAAGCTTCCTTCCTGGCAGCTCCTCCATTGTAGGTAATTACAGAGGGTTTAAAATATCTGAAGTTGCTTGGAAGCACACAAAGCTCTGTCAGCTGCAAGCAGACAGCTGATTTGTAATTTAATTAACATCCTGGCTTGTCCTGTTCTTTGTGGCAAAAAAGCAGGAAAGTATTTCCTTTCATTTGTGAGTTTTGTTTGCAAAAATTTAAATACAGCACCTGGGAGAGCTTTGCGTCTCTCATGTCAGTCCTGTTACTTACATCCTGCTCCAAACCTTGAAAAATTCCTCTTTCAAGGGTTCTTGGGGCCAGCTGTATTGCTGATTGTGGGTCATTTTTGTTGTTAAGGATGATTTCAGTTAGGGAAGATCTGTGTGTAATCAGCTAGCTTTGCCCCACTTTTGTTAGCTCTTTGAGTAAGGTATTTTGAAGACAGATTTAGCTGTAGGTGACTTCTAAAAAATATTATTTAACAAATGTTTATTGACGCCCTTGTAAGTTGTCAGCACTAGAAGTCAACAGTGAACCAAGAAGATAGGGTCTCTGACCCCATGGGAGTTTCAGTTCAGTGGGGTGGGCAAACATTAAATAATTGGAGAAATAAATGTAAAATAAAAACTTTTTGAAGATGAGTTATGAAGCAGGAAGCAGTGTGTCAGGCAGAAGAGAACCCTAATTGGGAAGCAGGGAGGGTCTCCTAATGAAAGAATGTGAAAATATATACAGTCTCTCTTGCCCTGCCTCCTCCCCTTCTCTTCTGTCTACCCCCACCTTCACCTTCAGATCTGCAACATATACTTGTCCTAAAGAAAGGACTGGGGTAGAAAGAATGTAAATAGGAAATGGAACCATACTCCAGCCAAATATCATTAGGATAATTTCTTTCAAATTAAAGAAATGACTATAGATACGGATCTGACCACTGCATTAACATTCTTTTATTTTCTCTTTGTGTGTTTTCCCTCTCTAAAGGGAAGCAGAGGGGTAGAGAGGAGAGGCAGGAGGTGCATAAAGGGCACAGGCCACAGAAGACTAAGGCATCATAAAAAAGGAAGGAACTAGAAAGCAGTGCCCACTGGCTGCATACTGCAGGAGTCTTTGCTAAATAAAATTCCTAACAATAAATAGAAGGATACTTTAAAAAAAAATTATCGCAAAATAAGAAAGTGGTTGGCAAAGTCTAGTTGTAATACTCAAATGTTTTCTTTACCCTCTTGGTTTTCTCCATTTTTCTGAGTTATATTCAACTCCTGTTAGGCATCATCCTTGCCTTTGCAAGTCTGCTACTTAATTTTTTACTGATGTCATGCTTCTCCTTAAGTGTCCTTTCTGCCAAAACAGAGTTTTAAAACCAAGAGGCTTTCTGGGACTAGCAGACAGCGTAATGGTTACATTGCTGGACTCCCACAACTACAGTTCAAGTCCTAGACCCAGAGGCTTAAAACTCACGCCTGCGTGTATGCGTGCCTCCCTCCTGGGAGGAGGGGGTAATTTCTCGCTTTCTGTCTCTGTGTCACTCTGGCAAGTGCATGCATCCTATAGCAAAAATCTCTCAAAAAATTTAAGAAAAATAGAACAAACAAAAATCTAAGAGGTTTTCTTCCAATAGCAGCATTCAATTAGATAATCTGGGTCTATTGAACATAAGCGAGGTAGCATTCTGACTTGACAAAGTTATACGTAAGGGTTTCTACTCTTAAAAAGTCTTAGATTATAGAGGGGGAGGTAAGAACTGACCCACAGAATGCTGTTTATCAATGTAGTTAATAATAGCACAGAAACTAATGCATTTTGAGCATTTTCTAAATGGCAACCTTTGTATAAGGAACTGCAATCATTCTTTAATGTTGTACCTGCTTCCCAATGTTGCTATCCTTTTGTTTCCTAAATTTAGCCAGAGGGCATGTGTGCTGGACAGAGAAAGACAGACAGAGATGAGAGAGAGAGAGAGAGAGAGAATGGAAAGTGAGAAAGTACTCTCCATGGGGAATGGCTGTGCTGCAATCCCCTCTCCTCTATTTCTCCCTCATTTCCGGATTTCAGGCACGTACGCACACACGCACACACATGCGCCCAATGTGTTTTTCAAGCCGCCCATCCGGGACTCACACCATGCAGTCCTCGTTGTGGGATCCAGCCACCATCACCACCAGGCTGCCGGCGGACCCACTGTAAGTCTTAAAGGTGGATAATATCTGTAACTTCTTAGCAAAACGTTTTGGGGCAGTATTCGCTAACTGTTAAGTTCTTGGACTGTAACTGTTAACGAGCACACAAACACGTTCTGACTCTCCTCAGCTTTGGATATGCTCTCTCTTGCTGTCGCTTTCTGTTTGTCTCTTTTTTCTCTATACATGTATGTTGCTCTCTCTTCCTCTCTCAACAGTACAGTACCAACTCCTGCTGGAAGGGGGAAGTAGAACACTTTTTATGCAGCAACAGAGATAAACTATTTTTTACTTAGGAAACCCTTCGATGATTTCCAGCTTCTGGACTATCACACGCTGCGCCAGCGCAGTGTCATCTCCCAAACTGTGCCAGAAAATGTCTGGTGATGGGTCAGGTGCATGTAGGCTCCTGTGTCTGAACTCTAGGTAACTCAGCTTGAGATGGCTCTAAAACAGGCTTCAGCGGAATGTACTGAGCAGAGTCTGGTCAGACTCCTTCAGCCTTTGTCCATGCACATGAGGGGGTGGGTGTGATTGAACGCAGGTTCAGCTGGAAGGACTTTATAATCAGGTGTATCATATTATTGTTTTGTTGATTTAAATTAAACTCACATTTATTGGACCTTCACTACGTGTCAGTTGTCAGGAAGGCTCTGAAGATTGAGAAATGGGCATACCTCTGGCTCTGTTCGTGAGGCTCTTGTGAGCTAGTAGGGAAGATGGGCATGTGGACAGGTTATTACAGTGTAAAGCTATTCAGTGACAGAAATCTGTGAAGAATACTATAGGAACATACAGGAAAGCTAACTTTATTTTCTGTTTAATGCCTGAAGGTACATACATGTATGAGAAAGCACTCTCCAACAGGGCATGGTCATGTCACAATCCTTTTTCCTCCATTTCTTTGCCCTTTCATGATCCTGGGCATGCATACACGGGCCTGGTGTATTTCACGGCACTGGGACTGAGATTTGTTCTGTGGTTAGCCATGTGGGTTCTGGCTGTCTCTGCACAGCACTCAACTGCTACATTATGGGGCTTGCCTGAGAATTATATTAAACCTTAGTAATCGTATTAGGTTGTTGGGAAAGTCATGATGCACTTTTGCATAGAAAAACACACCATAACTTTCCCAACAACCTAGGAGAATGTTTCTGAGGTGGTGACACTCAATCTGATCATTAAAGATAAGAAGAAAAAAAAAAGGCAACAAATTAACAAACAAAACTATGCCTGATAAAGGAGTTCGGGATTGCAGGGGAAAGTTAAGATTCAGAAGAAGAAAGAGCGTAGGATTCCCAAAGTAAGACACAAAATGAACTAACACAGAGACATGGGTATCAATAGTGTACTAGTCTCCTCTGTCTCCAGCCCTTCAGCCTCTACTCTCATTACTGCTGGAAGCAGAAGGAAAATCTGTGTGTCAAGGTTCTTTCACTGCAAAGTTTACCAGTGGGCAAACTGAGGACAGGAAAAGCAAAACAGAGGCCTCCTCACATGGCCCTCCTTTTACAGTCAACACAGACAATCCCAACAGTATCCAGAAAAGCATTAGGGCCTACCAGAGAAGTCCGAGAAAGAGAGGTAACTTAGAATTGCCCAGAACATTAGGGATGTGCTCTGCAGAGTTGTTTAATCTCTCTTGTTAGATTATTTTGGAAGATTTCCTTAAAATTCTATTTCCTGAAGATAAAATTGACCTCTAAAATCTTTCAATCCTCACTAGATTAGAAGACAATTTAAATGTTCTAGTTCAGACTAACAGGTGTTTGCCACTCACAAGGCATGTAAGTGTGAAAAAAAATTACCTAATTTGCAAGCCTCAGATGGAGAGAATAACTCTCATCTCTCAGCAGCAAGGTGTACAGTAATTTCGTGTATAGCTCTTGACACATTTACTGTAGCTGCTATTATTATTGGTTTTAATATTCCATTAGTGTTAGTATTAGTATTTCTAGTAATATCAGCATAAGTATCAGTGTTGGTGTTAATATTAGTTAATAGTTAATATCAGTATTGAAAATCAGTACCTGTATCCATGGGTTCTGTATCCATGGATTCAACCAAACCAACCTCAAATCAGAAATATATATATTTTTAAATTGGTTATGTCTATGGGGCCAGCAGATGATGTAGTGGTTACATTGCTGGACTCCCACATGGCTGACTGCAGTTCAAGTCCCAGACCCGGTGGCTTGAAAATCACATCAGGCACATGTGCATGAGTGACCAAGATCCTGGGAGGAGAATAGAGGAGAAAGGATTGCGGCATGGCCATCCCCCTTGTGTGGGGGGGGTGATTTCTCATTTTCCCTCTCTCTGTCTCCATCTTCCTCTCTGGAGAGCGCATATGCCCTAAGGCAAAAACCTCTTTCAAAAAATTGGTAATGCCTCTACTAAGCCAGTACAGACTTTTTTCCCTTGTCATTATTCTGTAAACAATGTAGTATAACATTTACATTTTATTAAATATTATAAGTGATCTAGAAATGATTTAAAGTGTAAGAGAAGATGTACATAGGTTCTATGTGAATACTGTGCTTTTATTTAAAGGACAAGAACATTCATGCATTCTGGTGGGCATCCTGGAAACAATTCCCTATGGATACCCAAGGGCTATCATACTTAGGTTCAGCCAAAGGAATTCAAGATTTAAATCAAAGCAGAGAAATTGTATGCTATATCAGGTCGATTCCTTTGCAAGCTTGAGTCTGAGTTAAATATAATACTTTCTCACTAGTTCTTGTCATCTCTTGCTTTGTCATAGGCAGAAAACTGAAAGAATAAAAAGAGGAAGAGGACTGTTTGACTTGACCTGGGCAGTTTTCTTTCAGGTGTAACATCTCTTGGATGACTTTCTGTCATCTACAATGGATGCCAGTCTACTTTCCTGCCTTGTCTCCCTCCACAGTGTCTCGCATCTCAAGTTCCTTCCAGATCTTGCATCAGGGTCAGCAGAAACAGACTAAAATTGGGATTGGTATGTCCATGATTTGTGGAGGGTAGGTCCCAGGAGAAACCTTTAAGTACCAAGGAGCTTTGCAGGAATGTAGGTTCAGGTGAGGTTTAGATTTAGATTAAATCCATTGGGTTCTTTGGAGTATAATTTGCAAGACAGGATTTGTCTTATTTTGAGGTGTGGAAGTTGGGGTTTCAGTATAACTCCTAGGCACACTGAAGACAGGAGGCTTTGTTCACCTGAGGACAATCTCCTGGAAAGTTTGCACCTGCAGGTATTGAAATGGTGAAAGGCATCTTCATGGATTTGGGTGAGAAGACAATAGCATCTCCTGCAATCCACAGATGTCACTGTTTCCTCAAATATCATCGCATCTTAAAACAGATCCTTGCTACACATGTTCTGCCTGTGCTTAGAATATCTGTTACCTCTTTCTCTATCATTCCAGATCATGCTTCAAACTGGGAAGTCTCAGATAGAGTTGGTGCTGACCCATTTCTGCTCCTATAGAACTCAGTGTATGCTTATAGTTGCTGTCAGTACATATGGTAGTTTAACTGTGCACATGTGTAACTAACTTAATACCTTATGGTCTTCTTAAGGATAATAGTTATTTTCAGCTTATATTCTTAGTATATATTACTTAAATAAATGATGAAGGAAGAGAAACGTTGTACTTAGGAATCTGTTGGCCTTTAAGATTGTGTCAATCAATTGATGTGGTTGTATTTTTGCTTGAACCTGGGTTAAGAGTGTTTTATAATGAAAGAAGTTACATTCAGTATCTAAAATATTTTTGTGACTTTGGCAACTAATACCCATTTCATCCTTTTATTTGTCATTCAGTAGTCATTCATAAATTTATTCAGCAGATACTTACTGAACATTTGATAGGTATATACTAAGGAAAAGTGATATGTGGTTCTGGTCCTCACAGAATCTTATGGTTCAGTGGAAAAATGCAAAAAATTAAGCAACCATACAGCATGATATGAGTTGTGGGACCAGTAGAGGATAAGCAACTGGGTCCCATATGGACAACTGCATGGTTCGAGTACTGGACCTGGTGGCTTGAAAAATCATGTGAGGAGTATATGTGTGCATGGATGCTTGCCCAAAATCCCAATAGGAGAATGGAGAAATGATTGTGGCATAACCAGCTCCCTAATCGGTGATTTTTCATTTTCCCTCTCTGTTTGCTGAACACATGCACCCCAAAGCACACACACAAAAAAAGTGGAGAATAGAAAGCTGTGGGGGTACCCAGAAGATAAAGAAGTATGAAATATCTGTTGCACAACTAAATGAATATAATTAACAGATAATTAACAGTATTAAACTGTACCTTGAAAAATAGTTAATATAGAAAATTTTATAATGTCTGTAGTTTATCCTGAATTTTAAAAGAAGTTCCGAAAATCTGGGAATAATTGTTTGTATTTTTTTCAGTTACTGAGGTAGAAGTAGTGAGAAAAAAGAACTTTGAAATAATGGAGGATCAACTCATGTGGTAGTATTGAGAGACAGCTTATGGCAGAGTAAGGAAGCTTGAACTCTGTCCTGTAGCACAGGGGGTTTTAAGGACTTTATCAATTTGTGACTCTGAAAGCCCCTGGTGCAGTGTAGAGAATGGATGAGAAACGAGCAGTCCCAGAGGCAGTCTAGCCAGACCTAAGGATGTTTCTATGGCCTAGGTAGAAGCTAATGGGAACTTGTATATGGACAGTGTTTATAGTGGTCAGTGGGTGAAGGGATGAGGGGATAAGGAGGGGTTATTTAGGATATAAATCAGAAAGACTCAATTATTTATTAAATTGGCAGATGATAGATTATGAAAGAGAGGATGGATTCTGACTTATACCTATTCTTCTGTCCCAGATTTTTACATATTACTGCATATATACACTCCAGATATAAATAATGTGAGTGCATAGAATCTTGCTCAATAGTTAAGTGACTATGGGCAAGTCCTTTACCTTTCTGAGTGTTAGTTTTCCCATGAGTAAAATGGAGAATTGTAGCTGAGAATGACTGCATCGAAAGAAATTGGGGAATTGTAGCTGAGAATGACTGCATCGAAAGAAGTTATGTGAGGGTTTGTTTTTTTTGTTTTGTTTTGTTTTGTTTTGCAAAACGTTGCCATCAAAACATTGTTAGTGGTCATTTTTGTTTTGAGATTACTATTGCTTGAGATATTGCAAAAAGACTCCCTGGAAAGTACAAGTACTGATAATCAGCTTCTTAGAACAAGTGGACAATAGATTGAATTATCAACCTTGGGGTGCTTCGCGTTACTGTCAGATTATGCATCATATTGAGAGCTGATGTCCAAGAAATCATACTTGCATCTAAAAAATTGAGTAATAAAACATAGGCATGGTTTTGTAAGAAAACATGTTTTCATAACCTAATATGGCAAAGTAATTGTTGGTGGCAGCGGTAATGGGATATTGGGAAGAGGTTAGACACCACATTTAAGCCTGAGATGGTGTTACGATGGTGTTTGGATCCTGGTCTGGATGCTCCTGTGCCGTGCACAGGAACAGAAGGCAAAGCAAAGCAAGCTAACATTGTGTTAACTAGACTGGGGGCTGGAGGTAGAATGTTCCCTGTTCTTTTCCAAGTAAGCCAGCAGACTTGAGGCAATGGTACTTTAAAGGAACAGGTTCAAAGGAAAAGGGACACAAAGCAGAGAGAGACAAAGAGATAGGATGGAGGCTGAGGCCAAGGCTGAGACCAGAGCTGAGGTCCCTTACACCATTCCTCCGACCCCTTTTCCCTCCCAGTCAACTTACTCAGACAGACTAGGAAGACACAAAAAACAGCCTTTGACTGTAAGGATCCTCTTGCTATTATAGGCATGTAGAATAAGGGTGGTTAAAAGAGAGAGAGAGAGAGAAAATGGGATAACAGAGAAGGAAATGTAGCATATTTCACTTGAGGGGGTCAACTGAATAGAGGCAGAACCTTTGCCTTGATTTTCCAAGTTCTTTAAAAGCTAGATTCATTCCTAGAAATAGTGATCTTTTGCCTTGGAATCTAACTAATTCAAATCAACACTTCTCCTGGAGGATGAAGTAAAAGAAGTAAAAGATTTTGTTGTTGTTTGTTTCTTTGAGAGGGAGATATTTGTTACAGGGCACGTGTGTTTGCTGGAGTGACAGAAAGACAGAAAGTGAGAAATCATCTCTCCAGGGGGGATAGCCATGCCACACTCGCTTCTCCACCATTTTGCCCTTGGAATTTTGGGCATGCACACACATGCACCCAGTGTGAGTTTGAAGCCGCTGGGTCCAGGACTCAAACTATGGTTGACTACATGCGAGTCTAGCAACATAACCATTATACCATCTGCTGGTCCCAAGGTTGTCTTTTCTTTGAGGCAAATACAAATTACATGAGTGGCAAAAATCTTTCCTCCATTGCAAATGAACTTAAATCTTTCAGAAGTTCTGAAACAAAATTCAATATTCTGAATGGGATATATCTGCTCTTTTGCTCAGCACTTTATTTCTTGTCCATTCATGACCTGAAATTTTTAGCACATACTTAAATCCTCTGCTCTTTTGGAAGGTTATCTTCTCATCTAAGTAGATTTTCAGTCTCATTTGTTATTTTTCTATACTTCATAAACAAGTATATGTTGTTATGCAAACATAGGTTATCAACTTTGGTTAATATTGACGGTTACGTTAGTTTTGCATACACTTGTCTTGGCTTATGGTGACTACCAAAAGAATCTGCAATGAAGCCTGTTGGGTAAAGTCAAACACTATGTCTTATTAATGGAGTCAAAAGAACTTAGTCTGGACTGTACCTTTTGCAAACACTGATATATTTTCTGTCTTGTCTTTTCTCCTAGAAGTATCGCTATCAAGATGAGGACGCTCCACATGATCATTCCTTACCTCGACTAACCCATGAAGTAAGAGGCCCAGAACTTGTGCATGTATCAGAAAAGAATCTGTCTCAAATAGAAAATGTCCACGGATACGTCTTACAGTCTCATATTTCTCCTTTGAAGGTGAGTGAGATTGCTCTTCATCCTTCATAGCTGGTAATTATTCTTCATTTCTAAGGGAGGTGTTTGCTGGCTTGATTAAATGAAGGTCATTTAAATTATGGTACTGGCCCCTGGTTGCCAAAGAGTGTTTCTGTGGTTTAGAGGCTGATCTGGTGTTTTGGGGACATATTTTTATTGAAATTGCTTGAATATTTGGAAAATCCTTTTTGTTTCTGAGAATGGGCTAAGGAAGTAGCTTTGGTTGCAAAATTAAAGGGAGAATAAGCTAACCATATATTTTAAAACCCAGGAGAACGTCAAGGCTTTGTGCAAATTCTCTCCTTTAACATTCCCAGTTCCAGATAAAACAAAGGAAGCAAATATAACATAATCACACCTAATGATTGCCTTACTGTCTGAACTTAAAAAGGAAAACATGTGAGTTGGCTCATCAACACCTCTATTTTATCCTAGGAGAAATTGTTTACTAGAGTTCTTTGTATTAGGTGTCATGCCTTTCCCAACACGTTCTGCCTTTTTGAATTTAATTTTAAACAGTTTCTTGATAAATGGTATTTTGACAAGAAAGGACAGTTACATGAGAATAAAGATTTTCTGTGCACATTGGTAACAAATGACTCTGCCTTTTTGATTGCTGGGCTGGTGCTACCAGATTTTGTACTTTGGATAAAACCGTATAAATGTTGATTGAAGTTTTTAAAATATATATAAGCAGAGTCAACGCTGTAATAAAATAATTGAAATGGGGTGGGGGAAAGCTACCAATTAATCCCTTAGATATCACTAAAAAAATTATTGTAGTAGCCAGAAAATAATTTTACCAACTCTTTCATATAGCTCTCTCACAATAAGAAATGTGGCCATAAAAGTGGCTCCTAGGTTCTCTAGGATCTTGTTTTACCTTCCAAAACATCAAAGAAAAGTTAAATTATGTTTAATATAGTTCCAAGTCATGATGTATTTTAAATAATATCCTAAATAGATGTTATTAAATAAAGGAGCTGTAGTTACCACTGATATATTAAAATATTCAGTCAGTTGTCACATTCCTGTAAAAATTATATATTAAAAAAAGGGTTTCTTTAAAAAATCATGGGATGACTGAAGTAAATGGGTATGTTTAACATAGAGAAGAAATGTCAAACAGTTGAGGCACTGGGACTTACCTTTTTACCTCAACATCTGTCATGTGGCAAATATGACATTGGTGTTCCACAGAGGACAGGGTGTCAGTCACCGCGCGTAACTGCAAAGATTGCACATTCGAGATCATTTTAAGACCATAGTTTCTGACAGAGCTATCTAAAAAGGTGTAAGAAGCAGAAGAGCAGAAGCTTTCCATCCCTAGAAATCTTCCAGGCTTGGGTGATGAATTGGGAGTGGTTTTGTAGAAAGTACTCCTTCTCCAGAGGAGGGTGATTAAAATTGTCTCTAAGGTCCTGTCTGACTTTAGGAATCTGTAGTTCTATTGTGTTGTCAGAAAAGTCATGATGCATTTTTGCATAGAAATACATGGAAAAATATGTCATGACTTTTCCGACGACCCAGTATTTTGTGTTCAGGTGAATACCTCTGTTCTTTAGGGACCTTTTTGTTTTTGGAAACAAATTGTGACTATTGTAAATTGAAAAAGAACAGACCTCAGAGACTGGATTTCAGGGAAACTACTGAAAATTCAGTTATATTATTTTTAACTCATTGAAAGACTCCCTGAAAGGACCTACACAGAATCTCCCTTTCTTTTCTTCCTCTTAACTTACCTTTCTCCTTTCCCAAATCTGCTTTAATCAACTCTAGAGCACAGCTCTCAGAGGGTTTTAGTAGGAGAATAATCAAAGCTAGTCTGAAACTAGTCTGTTTACAGTAAGAAAAAGTGAGCAAAACAATAAAAGTATTATGGAATAATTTTGCATATTAAATCTTCAGCATATACATGATAATATAATTACCTAAACATTCAGTTTGAATGATTATATCATCATTTTTCATAGTTTGTTTACTAATTTTGTGTGTGTGTATATATATATATATATATATATATATACACATATATATCATCATTGGTTAATGTTAGTCAATACTTCTTTTGGAAAATGTTCATTAAAATTGAGGAAAATTTTGTTTTTTCCAAAGATAAGATCTCTTACATGAAGGATTTTCCTGTTTCTCTTCCAAGAATATCCGAAATTATCTCCAACTTCAGTGTTTTTTCTTAGCTTAGGTTTTTCTATTATATTTACCTTCCTTCTAACTTATTCTGTTCTTTCTAAAATTTTTACTGGTTTTTATAGTTTTGCCATAGTAATATCTTTTATTTTAGGTACCTCGTGTCAATTTAAAAGATAGCCACCTATGAATAAAAACCCTCTAATGTGAAACTTCAAGGTTAGAATAGGTTTTCCTCCTTTTTCAAACCACTTGTTAAGTGGAGTGGCTCCCAGTTATTCCTGTAGAGGAAGGGAAGGTAAGTTCATCCAGGACCTTTATATCCAGGCTGCAATGTAGCTATTTTGGTGCCAGGACTTTTGACTCTCAACCCACTAGAGGTATTGTTTATACTAAACATAGTATGTTTTCAGATTATTTTAGTGAAGAGACTCTACATACCTTTCCTCCATCAGCAATAGCGATGGGGGGAAAAAGCCTTGCTTGGTAGCATTTGCCTCTTTTGTGATGTAAATACTCCCGATTTACTAACCTAAAGCTAGCGGATGTGTTTAGAGGAGAAAGCATGAAGCTCTCATAGGCTAGTATGAGCGAGCTCCAGCACAATACAATATCAGGTTCAAGCACAAGTATTTTTCTATTAACAGCAACAGGACACATTTCCTAATCAAGTTTTAAAGGGATTATTATCACAGTTCAAGTGTTCGGAAAATTTGCCATGATTAAAATCTAACGTGTTATATTCTTATGACAGAGCCTATTAGGAAAATACTATGGAGGTACAAATTCTCAATTAGACCTCTCTCTCTCTTTCTCTTTTCCTTTTAGATCTACTTTTTAAAACCTGTCCTATTTTTAACCTCTTTCCTTTCTTTGATCTAGTCAGTGTTTTGGGGTCAAGCACTAAAAGAGAGAAGAGTAAGGAGGCAAAACACTATCAGATAATGCCTCCAGAATCCTACTGAGAAGAAAATGTGGCTCTCTGGTATTAATTAGGAATTTACATATGGCATGCCTAAATAGAGTGTGAGATTGCTGGATAATAGTTTAAATGTTGCATTGAGCAGGCTCTGAATCATTAGCTGAGTAATCGCATCTTTGCAGGTTTGACGATCATTTCTTCCATCATGTGGAAGCCTCAGTCCTAAGATTCATCTGTCTTTGGTGCACACCAGCTGCCTGGGTGATAGATGGGCTTGTTTAGCCTGTTTTCATTAGAGTGCCTCAGCCAGTGTGAAGTATGGGGTTGAAAGAAGAAATGCAATTTAGCTGTGAATTCAAGGGAATTTGTTTTCCTTGCCTCAAGATGGAGCTGCTTTCTCTTCAGATGCTACCTATAATCTTTCACAAAAGAAATTGGCTGATAATAAAATAAGAGTTTTTTTTTTTTTTTTTGGTTTAGGCCAGTTCAATAAATATTGATTATTTACTGTGTACACAAAGTGATACAAAGAGAAGTAAAGCATGACTTAAATATCCACATTCTGTGCTGGCTCCATAGCCTGGCAGTTGGGGCAGCTGGATCCCACATGGAACAACAGTGTGGTTCAAGTCCCAGACCCATCTGCTTGAGAAACAAGCCCGGCATGTGTGTGTGTGTGTGTGTGTGTGTGTGTGTGTCCAAAATTCCAACAGGAAGGAGAGATGGAGGAACAGTGATTGTGACATGACTGTTCTTCATGGGGTATGCTTTCTCCTTTCCTTCTGTCTCTGTCTCTAGCAAACATACATGCCCTCTAGGAAAAACAGTCATATTCCTCTCTTGGGAGACCTAAGTGAAAATTATGTGTTACTTATTCTTAATTTGCCACAGGAATTCTAATTCCTCAAGCTTAAATACCGTGGGACACCAGAGTCTAAGCAGGGTACTTTTCATAGATTATTTGTGAGAGGAGACCAAGAGAGGAAGAGGAAGAGAATTGTTATTTGATACAGGCTTTCATCAGTTCTAAAACCTCTTATTTTATTACATATTATTATATCTAAAATCTAGATGTGTTCTAAAATCTATGGCATTTTGTGATTAAAATGATTAGTAGGCCCAGCTTCTGTGATATTGCATTATTGGACCATGGAGCTAGAAGTCACATGCTCACTGTGGTTTGAGTCCCCAACCCTGTTGGCCTGGAAACAGGCTGGGCAGGTATATGTCCAAGATCTCAGTAGGCTGGTGGGCTGGATGACTGGAGGAAAGGCATTGCTGCATGAATCCTGTGGAGGTTGCTTCTTTCTCTCTTTTTCTCTCTCATACATGTGGTCTATTATGAATTTAAAAAAAAAAAGCACAACACATTGTTAGTGAAGAGCAAAGGAAGGAGAGTCTTTTAAAATGGCAGGATTTTCTAGCAACCATTAAAAAAAAAAATGGTGTGTCTTGCAGTCAAAGCCATCTTAGATTCTGAGAGTCAATGAGTAGGAGGAAGATTACATTATCTTTCCTAAATTGGTGTGAATTGCTTTAATAAGATATTTTTTTAAAAGAGATTTTTGCTATAAGATGTATGTACTCACTGGAGAGACAGAGAGAGGCAGAGACAGCAAGTGAGAAATCACCCCCTGGGGGATGGCCACACTATAATCCCTTCTCCATTCTCTTCTCAGGATTTTGGGCATGTATGCATATGTGCCTAGTGTGAGTTTTAAGTTGCTGGGTCGGGGACTTGAACTGTGGTCACTTACATGGGAGTCCAGCAATGTAACCATTATGCCATCTGCTGGTCCTTATTAAGATATTAATACATATGACTGCTTTCTAATTTTCACTGAAACTAGAATAAATAGTACTGGGAAGCTTTGCTGAAAGTCGGGGTATGTGAGGTTGGGGTAGACTTCTATATGCTAGGAAAACTGGGAACTTGTTGAGTATACAGTATATGAAGGAACAGTGGACAATCTGTAGGCAGTGCGATTTTTGACAAATTAAAAAAGAAGAGTCCAAACTTGAGGAAACTAATATGTAGAATTGTAGAAAAAGGATAACAGATTGTGCTTTGTTCTTCTGACTGTTTTCTTGCCAGAGTCTGATCATAAGGAAGTATGTTTTAGCCAATAGTACAGTAATCCCTCTTCCTCCATGAGGGCTTTAAAAAAAACTCTTTCCCAAATTCAACTGGTCATAATAGAGAGTTAGTTTGTTCTTCATAAATAGCATTCAAAATATGCTTTATTTTATTGTTATACGTAGTTTCTGGTGAATTATATAATGTCTTTTCCTCTAGATAAGACTTTTGTTCTTGCTCATAGTAAATATGTAAGCCCTTATGAACTGTATACTACATCTTATTGTTTTGTTTTTCTTTTTACTCTTATTAATACCTACAATGAAACTAGACTACATTTTCCAAAGTAAAAATATGTTTGGCAGGGTTTCATCATTATTATAGGGAAAGTAAGGGAATAAATTCTTCAACTCATTTGGAAATTGAATCAGTTAACTTACTGAAGGATTGCTCCAGAGCCTTTAATATGATAATATCATTATAAACCTCTAAGATAGGGATGTGGTTAATACAAAATATTTACCCAAACATTTGGTCATAGAATTCATCCTCCTGAATAAAATAATGTTTTAATTGGGCATATATTGTTTAGGAAATACTATGACAGAAACATAGACTGTGACTAACACACACACACACACACACACACACACACACAACAAAGACAGAAAAGTATCACATGAAAGTTCATTCTGGCCCTAGAATCAGACTGAACTAGATTAAAGTTCTTACTAACTATGTAAGCTTGCTTGCATTACTTAATTTCTCCAAGCTTCAGTTTGTTTTTAGAGGTTTTTGCTATAGAGCATGTGTGCTCACTAGAGAGACAGAGAAAGTGAAAAATCACTCCCCGCAGGGGAGATGGCTGTACCACAATCCCTTCTCTTCCATTCTCTTGGGATTTGGGGCGTGCAGTTTACTTCTTTTAAAACATTAACATTATTACTCATATGCTTTTATGAAGTTTAAGTGAGACTCAGTTATATAAGCTCTTCGCACAGAGCTTAATACATGACGAACACACAGAAATGGTAGCCATCCTTAGGACTATTGATATTTTATTATTTGGAATAGTATATATATTTATATTATTTTACTATTTTAATATGGAAACTTTGGCATTTTTTCACCTCAGTTATTTGAGGTAAAGTCTCAGTGTTCTTACCTTCCTCTTTATGTCCACAGCTACAATTCTAGTCCAAATTTTCATTATTTTCAGGCAGAAAATAATGTGATTATTGTAAAACATCAAGGGCTTACGAGTCAAACAAATACATGTTTGAATTCTGACTCTACACTTTCTATCTAGGTAACATTGGGGAAATTATTTAGTATTTCTGAGAAAAATTTAAGCTTAATACCAACAAAATATCTTCTATGTATCGATTGATTAATAGACATATTAATTTGTTTCTTTCCTTGTTCAGTAAAACCCCTTCAATATACTGAATGCTGGACTCTATTAGTCTCTAGGATACATATATCTTCAAGTTACATACTTGCTACAGTGAAATTAAAAAGTTTTGAGATGTATACATACAGTATGTCATGGTGTGCACACAAAGACAGTAGCAAAGAAGAAGTAAATTCTTCTAAGACCTAGAAGAACTACTGAATTTCTTCTGTGACTAGAGAGAAGGATGGAGAAACAATAAAAGAGGAAATCATTTTTTACTTTAAGGAAGTATGAGAGGATGAAAGAAGGTCAGGTTTACCCTAGATTTTAGCAGTTGTGTAACAGTATAGCTGAGTTCTGTGAACTGCAAGTAATCAAGTAAGATAAAAAGGTAGAATATAAAGAATTAAGGAAATAGGCATAAGGTAGGTCCAAAATATTCCCT
>NW_006159609.1:3976666-4026124 GCF_000334495.1 Tupaia belangeri chinensis
CACCAAGAGAGATGGGTGGAAATAGGTAATGAAGGACTTTAGGTAGAGATTGGACTTCTCCTTGTAGGTAATGAGGGGTGGCTACAAAATTTATAAAGGACAGTGATGCGGCCCAATTTGCAAATTAGACTGTTATTCATGTGGCAGAATGGTAGAAAAGCTGGCAGAAGGTGACATCAGAATGCAAGAGACAGACAAACTCTGAGATAAAGCAGAGGCATTGGGGATGGAGGGAGGGTGGGTTAGAAGGCTTATTTAGGAAAATATTTCATTAGGACTTTGAGATCTGTTAAGTTTAGAAAATGGAGGAAAAAGAAATAGATTAATTGTAATTAAAAAAAATTTGGACAGTTAGGTGGTTGGAATAGCATGAAATAAAATATACCAGAGAAATAACAGATTTCAGGACAATGAGGAGAGGTGGGAAGGAGATCCTGAGTTTAGGTTTGAATGATTGAGTTTGTATATTTATTTCATACCAGGTAGAAGTTGTTTAATAGACAGCTTGGCATAGAGATTTAGGAATTTAGAGAAGTCTACTTTACAAATGGAAACTTAGACGTCTTCAGTGTAGTTGAAGCTGTAAATATGGGGAAGATTTGCTCAGGAGAGAAGGGAAGGTTGAGGACTGAAACATGGGGACCATTACCATATTAGGGGATTTGTGGAGAAAGAGCGAGGAACTCATGAGGCAGTGAGAAGTTTACCACCGTATTTAGCCCTTGGTAGTTTAACATTTCCAGTTTTTTAATGAGAGGAAAAGTGAGAAATCACGTCCTAGGACAGATAGCCATGCCACAATCCCTTCTTGTCCATTCTTCCCCTGGGATTTTGGGCACAAACACACACACACTTTTTCAAGCATCCAGGTCTGGGATTCAATCAGGGTTGGCTATGTGGGAGTCTAGCACCATAACTGCTATGTCACCTACTGGCCTCAAAGTTTCCATTATATTAACTAAATCATACCATTCCAGTAAAAGGGGTCATATCTTACCTAAAAGGATATATGTCGCTCCTCTGTAATGCCCATGATTTTGTTGGCCAAACACTAGATGCTTTCTAAATCCTTATTCCTTGATCAGTACTTTAAAAAAAAAAGAAAAAAGAAATACCTTCTGAGCTGCTTTTGACTCAATAGTCATGAGGTCCTGACCATTAACTAAAAAAAAAAAAAAAAAAAAAGTATTTTTTCTTTTCCAGAAATAACGTTTTTACTAATACTATCAGTAGAAAAGTAAACTGATTCTTACCATTTTGGAAAAATCAATAAACTTTAAAATATAAATTCTGTACATTTCTGCCGCTTGCCACTAGATGGTGGAAGTGACTGAGCTGATGATTCTGGAAGCATATGGTCTTGAGGAAGAAACAGATTCGGGAGGCTAAATTGAGAAGCTTTTACTTAATAAAAACATAAGGGTTTGGCAGAGATTTGCATATTTGTGAATAATGCATTTTGTTCCAGGCTCAGTCCTTGTGAGAGGAAACGGTTGAGTGAAATACGGCCTTGACAGACTTATACTAAATCTAGGTGCAAACGCTCCTGAATGAAATTTTATGGAAATGAAACATTTCTTGCTTCAGTTATCTCTTACTGGAAAGGGTACCAACAGCATACCCAAATAATCCTGGCTATTTAGGTCAGACGCTAGGAAGAAGGAAGAAGAAAATGATAAACGTAGGACCTATAGCAGCATTCAGCAGTTCAGGGATTCCCTCTGGAACTAGCGTTAAGAGTTAATGTGTTTCCACCTTGGATTTTCAAAGTTGAGTTTGTGGGATGAAATCCAAATCTCCTACTTCTCTCATCTATATAATGATAACACCCAATTTTTTCTAAGAAATATTGGAATGTTTTACATATATATATATATATATATAATTTAACTTTATTTATTTATTTACTTATTTTTTTAAAATCTGACCAGAGAGGGAGAGAGCATGCGTGCATGTGCTTGCACACGCGCCAAAGAGATAGGTGGGGGGAAGTGAGGAAGCAGGCTGCAGGGTCTGATACCCAAACTGTGGTTGGCCATGTGGGAGTCCAGTGCCCTTAACTGTATGCCACCTGCCAGCCTAGAGAGTGTTTTATTTTACATATATATATAAAACAATTTTTAAAACCAATATGTGATTATAATCCTAAAGAAGTGTCATGAATTATTATTTATAGCTGCAGATATTTAAAGTAAACTCAGTAACAAACAAAAGCTCCCTCCCCCCTTTTAAATGGTAGAAAGCACGTATGATGCATGAGAGAGAGAAAAGTGGAGAGCACACCCTCAGCAGGGTCTTGTCACATGGCAGTCCCCTTTTATCAGCCCTCCAGCTCCTCAAGATTCTGGGTACACATGCACATGTGCCTGGCATGTTTCTAGGCCTATGTGAGATTGGAACCTTGGTCATCCTATGGCATCCAGCACTGCGGGGCGCTAGTGTTATCACTGTGCCACAGTGGCTGGGCCTGCCAAAGTTTTTCTTGAAACTAAGATTTCATTACTACCAAGGCTTTCAGTTCGAATAATATGACTGAGCTTACAGAGGATGCCCATCAAAAAAGACATTTATTATTACTGTTGTTAATGATGCTTGTTATTGGTGCCCTAAAATGATACATTTAAAAAAAAAATCTCCCATTTAAAAAAAAAATCTTTGGGCCAACAGGTGTCATGGTGGTTAAGGTGCTGGACCATGGTTCGTGTCCTGGACCCAGCAGTTTGAAAATCACATTGGGTGCATGTGCATGAATGAGAAAGGATTGCTGCATACCCATCTCTTCAGGGGGTGATTCCTCACTTTCCCTCTCTCTTTCTGGCAAGTGCATGTGCCCCATAGCAAGAAAGAAAGAAAAAAAATAAGAAGGTAGGAAGAAAAGAAAAGAAAGAAGAGAAATGGAATTTCCTTTGTGGCTAGTTATGGATGATGATGTCAGAATATATGTGAATCTTTCAAGGTAGCCACTTGGAGGAAAGCATTAATTTAGATATATAGATACATAATTCTCGGTATGCTTATTTGAAAGTTATTACAAATCATTCTATTATTAAAGACTAGAGAATATTTCAGTAGTATACCCCCTTACCCATAGGAAGTTAAAGCTAAGACCCCTGAGTAGAGGCCCAAAATGGTGGCTTGTACTGAAATAAATATTAATTTGTAAATAAATACACACACTCATATATATATATATGTGTGTGTGTGTGTATATATATATACACACACATACACACACATACATACACACACACACACTTCTTTTTCCTATATATAGGGTTATTGGAAAAGTCATGATGTATTTCTTCATGCAAAAATGCACACCTATGATAAAGTTTAATTTAAAAATTAAGCAAAGATTAACAACATTAATAATCAATTAGATCGATATATTGCAATAAAAGTTATGTGAATGTGGTTTCTTTCTCACAAAATGACATATTGTAGCATATTTAGCCTTTTTTTTTTTTTTTTTTGAGAGGTTTTTGCTATAGGGCGTGTGTGTTCGCCAGACAGACAGAGAGACAGAAAGCGAGAAATCATCCCACAGAGGGGATGGTAACGCTGCAATCCCTTCTCCTCCATTCTCCTCTCAGGATCTTGGGCACGCACACACAAGCACCCGGCGTGAGTTTTCAGCCACCGGGTCTGAGACGCGAACTGCGGTCGACTACGTGGGAGTCCAGTGACATAGCCATTATGCTAACTGCTGGTTCCCATATTTACCTATTTTTAAACCAGAGTTGGGTGCTGGTAAATAAAACATGGAAAGTAAAACCACAGATAAGGAGAGACTACAGTATTATTAGTGCATGAAAATGGAACCATGTAGGTTTTGTTCTATTAATACATGTGGCAATGTATTTATAAACTTACTCTACTAATTCTGAATACAGGTTAAATTCCATTTCTGTAAATATTAAGGGATCAAACTAGCATCATTTCATTTGGTATAATTTTGTTGTTACTGAAATCAGTATATATTAACCTGGGGTCCTCTTTAGCAGAGAGATTTTGGTTGCATTAACACTCTTCGTTCATTCATTATTTATTTTGTTTAATAAAACTATTAGGTTTCTGGGGCAGAGGTATTAAGTATGTGCTAAGTTCTAAAATTCAGTTTCTTGAGTTTTTCTTTCTTTGTATTCATATCTCTTCACCTCACTATCTATAGGCTATTTTAGGAGAGATAATAGTAATAAAACAATCTAGTATTTATTGAATCCCTTGTATATTCTGAACACTATTCTAAATGCTTTACATGCACTGGGTTATTTCTCTTAGCAACCCTGTAAAGGGACCAGCAGTTGGAGTAATGGCTATGTCGCTGGACTCCCATGTAGTTGACTATGGTTCAAGTCCTGGACCTGGACACTCACGCTGGGCACATGTGCGTGTATGCCCAAGATCCTGAGAGGAAAATGGAAGAGAAGGGATTGGGCCGTGGCCATCCCCCCTGGGGGGGTGATTTCTCGCTTTCTCTCTCTCTGTCTCTCTCTGTCTTTCTGGCGAGCACACACGCCCTATAGCAAAAACCTCTCCAAAAAAAAAAAAAAATCAAAACAAAACAACAACAAAAAACAACCCTGTAAAATAGGTTTGCCTTTTGCCACAATCTCCTCTCCATTCTCCAGGGATCTTGTGCATGCACCCACACGCAGTGGATTTTCAAGCTACTGAGTCTGGGACTTGAATTGCAGTTAGCCATGTGGGTGTCCATTGACATAACCACTATGCCTTCTGCTGGTCCTGAATTATAAAATTTTCTAAGACCACAGAGGTAAAATATTATGCACTTGAGACATTTATCCAGCTGGCCTGATTTCAGCTCTCTCACACTTAGTCATAGTTATATCATTCACCAACAAACAAGAATCATATAATTAAAAAAAATTTAAATTTTATTTTATATTCATTCATTGTATATCATTACAGCATACAAAGTGAATTTTTCCTTCCAGAATACATACAATTTTAAGACAGAAAGAGTCATCTGAAATAAATCCAAGTTTTTCAAACTAGAACTAACCTGTTAATATATGTGAAATAATGTTAATTACTAATTTTAGAATAGAACAAAATAATATAAAGAAAATAGAGTATATCACAAGTGAGAAGTATTGTTTCAGGTTAGTGTGGGTGTGTACTGACACACAATATAAAATGTATTTCTCATTGTGACCAAGTCAGGAAGCCACGAATCTGGTTCAACTTCCCAAATTACAAATGAGGGGGCGTCAGGACAAAACCCTAGGCCCAGGGAGGTTAAATGATTCTCCATAAACATGTCGATCAGAAATGGCACAGCCTGACCTTCAACACTTTATACTATTAACTATTGGTATTTTCTTCTTCCTGAATCTGTTGTGTTTTTAAGGACCAGTTAAGGTCCTTAAGCCAGTGGTTCTCAAATGTTGGTTTGTATCAGCATCACAGAGGCCAGTCTCATCCCACTTCACTAAGCCTGGAGCTCTGTGTTTTTTTATTATTTTTATTAATTTTAGTTGCTTCTGCAGGTGACTCAGTTATATATTAACTTCAGAGAATCACTGGCTTGAACTCCATGATGCTGCAGTACTTAGTGAATGAGTACCCTGTGTGTTACTGCTGCTTTGCTAGACTATGAGAGTTAATGAAGAAGTAGATGAAGCCTATTTCTATAAAGAACTTAAATTCTCTTAAGGAAATTATTATGTGCATGAAATCAGTGAACAGAACTATATTTAAAAAGCTCTTATTTAACCTTATGTAATAAATATTTAAGGTATTCCAGAAGACAATTTTTAAATTCTTCCACAGGTTTATACAATGGAAATCTCATAATGCTTATTTAAGAGGGATTGTTTAAGAAAACATAGTAGAGGGGACCAGCGGTTAGCATAATGGCTATGTCGCTGGACTTCCATGTAGTCCACCATGGTTCAAGTCCCGGACCTGGTGGCTTAAACTCACGCTGGGCGCATGTGTGTGTGTGCCCAAGATCCCAAGAGGAGGATGGAGGAGAAGGGATTGCAACGTGGCCATCCCCCCTTGGGGGTGATTTCTCGCTTCCTATCTATTTCTCTCTGTCTTTCTGGTGAGTGCACACACCCTATAGCAAAAACCTCTCTGGGAAAAAAAAAAGAAAACATAGTAGAGGAAGTTGAATTGATTGTCTTCAACTCATAGAGGAATTGACAGTATCTAGTGAGCAGATTTAATTCCAGTGCAGCTCCCAGGATGTATTCCTCCAGGCCAGCTGACTCACCAAAATTGCTCTGAAGGCAGATGATTTGTTCCTTCTGAATTGGCAGAACATTGAGTGTGTTAGAACTTGTGGCCAATTTTGGGTCACGGGTAAGTTTATTTAAAATACGTTCCGGAGGCCTTTATTGAAGTCCCTACACATATAACCTGAGTGGAGAACATCTCCCTCTTTCCCAGATGTTAAGAGCCATTCAGCAGCAGGGCATATAAAAAAGTCATGGGTCACTTGTAAAAAAATTAGCTTGAAATTATGGTAATTGAACTATAGGACTGGAACCTAGAGATTTTCTGATTTCATTTCCATGTATTATATGTGAAAAGAATTTAATAAGTTGTTTCATTGGTTGTTTTCTTGGTGAACTATGAGACATTTCTCTTAACAGCTTTTAATTATAGATAAGAACATAAAACTTTTAAAAGTAGCATCTCTAAAATTGAGTTTTATTTATATCTTATGACAATTAAAACAGGCTGTCACTACCAACTCAATGTACTTATATAAATTAGAAAGGAGAGCCCTTTCTCAAAACAGTGAGATACCCTGTCATAATTTAGATCACGTGCTTCGCGGACCCAAATAAGAGACTTCTATGTTCAGTAATAAGTTTCTTAAATCACCCGATGAACCAGTATTCAACAGCAAGCCTCATAGAATCATAAAACTTTGAACTGAGCAGGGGAATTTGACACAATGTATTTTCAAATTATTTTATTTTACACATACGCTGAGAACTAAGAGAAGTTACAAGGTATTCCCTGTTCAGACACATAGTAAACCCTAGAACTGAGACAGGAATCTGGGTCCCAGATTTCTGGACTGAGTTTAAAGCCTATTCCTTTATTCTCCTCCTGCCAGCTCCCCCAAAAAGAGCAGGTGTGCTGCACTAAGCAAGTCACAGAGGTTTACTTATTCCAGTTTCTATGGATACTGCTGGAAATTGTTACTACTGGCTTTTTGTTTGTTTGTACCAATTTTTAGCTTCAAAAAGGACAAAATCCAGGTGGTTGACATTGGGCAAATGTCTCTTTCATTCCAAAGCTCTCCAACTAAGTTATGTGCATGATTTTGATTCAGTGAAACATCTACTTGTTAGCCAGTTAACCCTGATACTCATATGCATACTTGAACAACCAGTGATAAGGGGGTTTTGTAAAAACAAAATGTAAAGACCGACCTCAATTTCACAGTGGGGATCCTAGTCCTTCTCTTATCAGATGTTTTACCAGGGCTGCAGCATGAGGGCTGAAAAGCTGCTGGCATTGGCATCAAGAGATGCCATTTGGGAAATCAGTGAAGCCCACTCCATCTCCAAAACCTAGTTTCCACATGTGTATACTAAGGGTGAGAGCAAATATTTTTAGAGCAGCTATATGATTAAGCTGGATCCTGTTTGTTGGTTTGAATTTTAGTATCTATACTTTAAGCAGCCCTCCCTCATACTGAGATCCCTGTTGCTACCACTGCTTCTACTTCCTGTTTCTCTAGCCTTCATTTATTCTTCTCTTTTTCTCATTTCCACTTTTTAGAATGGTCATTGGGGAGAATAACAGCAACAGATGATAGAAGAAGAGGGGGTAGGGGTTCAGAATACAGTTAGTTCAAGGAGTTGTCAGTGTGTCGGACTCTCAACGATGTGATTTGGGGCTACATTAATGGGATTGTCACACCAAGAACAAAGAAATGACAATTCAGCACTACCCCCAGAGAGTAGTAGTAAAATCTGAGAAGTGTATGTCGGAAAGAATAGCAATAAATTGGAGTACTTTCAGAGAGGGACAAATAGGCGGGTGAGGGGATTAAAGCCATGTCAATGAGAACATCAGAGGTACAAAGTGATGTCTTTAGAGAATAGACTCAGTTCGGGGGGGCATAGTAGATCTTTTTTTTTCAAATTACATTAGACAGGGAATTGTATAGAATTCTATTCTGTACAATTTCTGTAGACGGTGAGAACCCTAGTATAAACCCTACTGGCTAAGAGAGAGAGTCCATGTAAACTTAATTTTTTAGAGTTTCTCCATCTCTCCCTTCCTTTTTTCCTCTCTCCCTCCCTCCCCACTTCCCTCTCTGCCTGCCTGCCTGCCTCCTTCCTTTCTTCCTTCCTTTTTAAACTCTTCACTGAAGAGTGAAAGAAAGAGGCACCCTCCCCAACAGGGTCTTCCTGCTATGATTCATCCCCAGCACCAGCCAGCCAGGATCACCATGAGTGTGAGCATACATGTTCCCGGCTTGTACATGTACCCAGGACCTACCCATATAACTTTTCCATTGTAGGGGACTGCAATACTTCTGTGTCACTGTGACTGCCATGGTATGGAGGTGGTTTTTGTTTGTTTGTTTAAATTTTGCCAGAGAGTGTGTCTGCTCACCCGAAAGACAGAGAGGGAGAGGAAGAAAGCACTCCCTAGTGGGGCATGGTGAGGCTGTAATCCCTTCTCCATTCCTCACTCTGTTTGGATTTTGGACATGCACACACATGTGAATGGTATGTTTCTTCAAGCTGCTGAGGCTGGGATTCAAATTACTTGGTTGGCCATGTGGGATCTGGCTCCCTTAACCATGGGGTTATAGAGCTGATCTTGTGGCTGTCCAAGTTTGAATGAATATTTCCTTTTAATAGAGTTATCCAAAGATAGAATTGATTCTACTTAAGGTAGTGAGCTTTATGTCACTGAAAGTATTTGAACAGAAGCTAGAAAATCCTTCATGAAATATTATAGAGATGATTTTTGTATGAGATAGGACATTGAACAGTATTTTTATAAAGTCATGATCCTTTTAAAGAAACTAATGAAATATGAGTCCTTTTCCAGAAAAAATAAATCAGTATGTTCTCAAAAAATTTTGGCATAAAATTTCAGGAATGATATGGATCACTTGAAATCCATCTGTGGACTCCCTGAATCCCACAGACTTGAGGTCAAGAATTTCTGGATAGAATGTATTTCAAGTTCCCTTTCATCTCTGAAAATCTATGATTCTTATTTCTCTGCCTCATAGTTTCTGCCTGGTTAGGAATGCTCATGCTTCTCAAGAGGAAATCATTTATAAGTGTCAGAAAAAAATAGGAGGCATCCTCCTACTCCATTGTATCTGTGAGGCATGACTTATTCTAAAGCAACCATCTACAATGATCAACAGGTTCCCCCGGGTAAGGAAAAAGATTTGAGAGTGCATTTTCTTCAGGACAGTGCTATGAATACAATACTTATGCTTCTGATCCCTTTCCCTTCAATATTTTTGATATATTCTCCTAAGGCAATTTTCAAAGTTTATTAGTCAGTGTCATAAGTATTTACCAGTTAAGAGCAAAAGGAATAATATCTTGCCTCTCTGAATTTGACGTTTAACTGTGAAAAGATTATTTTCTTTATGCAGAAAGGAAGTTGCATCCTAGCATAGAACTGATTTCAAATTACCCCTATAAACTTGCTAAAATGATAATGCATTTTTCATAGGATTCCAGCACAGAGGGTTTCCAATATGTGGCTAGACTGTTCATGGATATGTCAGTCATAAAATGTGCACTGGATGTTTATTTTTTTATCAGGGTCACAGAGTGCACTTGAATTGAATTCTTCTTCTTTTCTCTATACCATTAAGATATTGACAGGTTCAGAGTTGCTGGGTTTGAAATTTTAAGAATAGCTAGCTCATAACATTTCACTTTCTGCTCCAGGGCAGGGTGAGTTGCTTATAAATCAGTCTGCAAATATGATGAATTGATATCTCCAACTCAATTAGCTTAATGTTAGTAGGAGGATTTCCAGGTTTTGCAACCTATGTTTTACTAATCCTCGGAGCCAACTGTTATATAAAATGTGGCTGAGTATTAATGTCTGAGTCTCAGAGAAACAAAGTTGGTGTTTTTCATTTCTGCATCCAATGTCATCCTGTATTTCATAGCTTTGATTTGGATCTGGAGTCACTGAGTGATGGTTCTTAACATGATTTATACTGTTGCAAGCCTTACCTTGTTATCTTTCTGCCTTGTGACCGAGTTAAGAAAGTTGCCTAATAGAATTGCTGCTGTCACTGGGTGATTTAATTGGAGGGAAAAATCTCAGCAATTTAAGGAAAACTGCAGAAACTGGAGCTGTTCCTCTGTCAAATAAATGATCAGATGAGATGGGCCCTGGCAAAGCAGATGCTGACAATTTTGAGAGCTTTCAACACATGTATCATACTTTGGTAGTTAAGATTTGTTGGAGGAATTGATTATGGAGTTTGTTTGCTTTATGTTTTCTTTGGGAGAATGTATTAAAACCAAGACAATGTTAATTTTGAGGAAAGCATCTTGTATTTTAATATATTTTATAATTTATGCCCAGGTATATTATTTGACATTTTTTCTACATTACCTGCTAGCCTTGATTAATTGAGTTATTATCTGATGTATTATCTTCTCCTTCACTATTTTTTTTAGTCCTTCTAAAAGGACTTAATACCAACTCTATCTTCAAAATTACTGTTTTTCATTTTTTAAAATGACATATAAAATTGCAAAAATATTTTGTGTACAAGATATTGAAATATATATACATTGTAGAATGACTGTGCATTACCTCACATGCTTATAATTTTTCTGGTTAGAAAATCTTACATCCATTTCCTTAGTATTTTTCAAGAGTGCAGTACATTTTTAGTTATAGTCATAATGTTGTACAATATATCTCTTAACTTATTTACCCATCTAATTGAAATTTTGACAATTAATATTAATATCTTTTAATATATCCTCTACTACTACTCTAGCCCCTCACAACCCCTGTTTCTACCTTCTCCTTCTCTGAGATCAACTTTTTTAGATTCCACATGTGTGTGAGACCATGTGGTATTAGTATTTCTGTGAATGCCTTATTTCACTTAACATAATATCTTCCAGGTTCATCCTTTTTTTTGTAGCCAAACAGAATTTAGTGTGTGTGTGTGTGTGTGTGTGTGTGTGTGTGTGTGTGTATGCATTTTACTTATGCATTCATTCACTTATGGATACTAATGTTGATGTCCTATCTTGCCTGTTGTGAATAATACCATAATAAACACGGGAGTGAAGATATCTCTTCCACATACTGATTTCATTTTTTTTGGATATCCTGTGTATACCCAGTAGTAGGATTACTGGGTCAGATGCAGAATCCCATATTCTCTTCCCTAATGGCTGATTTAATTTACATTTTCACTAACATTGTGTTAGGGTTGCCTTTTCTTCACATCTATATCTGTAGTTGCTAACCTTTATCTTTTTGATAATCACCATTCTAATCGATATGAGATATTATCTCATTATGCTTTTGAATTTGCGTTTCCTTGGTTATTGGTGATGTTGAACATTTTAAAAAATATATGTATTGGTCTTTTGTATGTCTTCTTCAGGTAAATGTCTATTCACATTCTTTGCCCATTTTTTTTTTTTTTTGAGAGGTTTTTTTTTTTTTCGCTATAGGGCGCGTGCGCTCGCCAGACAGACAGAGAGAGACATAGAGACAGAAAGCGAGAAATCACCCCCCAGGGGGGATGGTCACGCCGCAATCCCTTCTCCTCCATTCTCCTCTCGGGATCTTGGGCACGTACGCACACGCGCCCGGCGTGAGTTTTAAGCCACCGGGTCCGGGACGCGAACCGCGGTCGACTACGTGGGAGTCCAGCGACATAGCCATTACGCTAACTGCTGGTTCCCTTCTTTGCCCATTTTTAAAATTGGGTTATTATCTTACTATTGACTTGTTTGATTTCCTTATATAGTGTGGATATTCACCCTTTACCAGAGGTATAGTTTTCAAGTATTTTTTCCTATGTGTAGGTTGTCTCTTCCTCTGTCGATTGTTTCCTTTGCTGCATAGAAGTTTTATATGATGTAACTCCACTTCTCTAGTTTTTCTTTTGCTGTCTGTGCATTTGCATTCATATAAGGAAAGTTATTGCTCATACCAATGTCATGGAGCTTTTCCCTTGTATTTTCTTATAGCAGTTTCAGCCTTACATTTAAGTCCATAATCCATTTTGAGTTGATGTTTGTATATGGCATGAGATAAGGGTCTAGTTTTTGTTTGCTTGTTTTTATTTTTGTTTTTGAGAGGTTTTTGCTATAAGGCTTGAACTGCAGTCGACTACATGGGAGTCCAGCGACATAGCCATTATGCCAACTGCTGGTCTGAAGATAAAGGTCTAATTTTATCTTCTGCATGTGGATATATAGTTTTCCCAATACCATTTATTAAAGAGACTGACTTTTCCCTAATTGTATGTTCTTGGCACCTTTGATAAAAATCAGTTGGCTGGGGCCAGCAGGTGGTATGGTGGTTAAGGGTGCAGGACTCCCACAAGACTGACCATGGTTCGAGTCCCAGATTTGGTGGCTTGGTTTCTCACATTCTCTCTCCATCTCTCTCTCTGTCCCTCTGAGTTCAAATAAAAATAAATAAATAAATTAAATTAAATTAAATAATTCTTTTAAAATATCAGTTGGCTGTAAATGCATTTATTTCTGAGCTTTCCATTCTTTTCCATTGGTCTATGTGTCTGTCTTTATGCTAGTATTAAATAGTGTTTTGTTTACTTTAGCTTTGTACTATTTTGAAGTCAGGTAGTGTGATATTTCCAGTTTTGTTCTTTTTGATCAACAATACTATGGCTATTTGGGGATCTTTCACAGTTCCATACAAAATTCAGGATATTTTCCCATTTCTGTGAAGAATGTCATTGATATTTTAGTGGCAATTGCATTAACTTTGTAGATTGTCTTAGTAGTATTGAAGTTTTAATTAAATTAATTATTTCATAACTGGACATGAGACATGTTTCCATTTGTTTGTTTCCTTCAATTTCTTTTATGAATGATTTACAGTTTTCAGAGTAGAAATCTTTTACCTTCTATGTTAAATTTATTTCTTAATAAGCCCTTAGGAAAATCATGATGTTTCTGTTTTTCTATGCAAAAATGAGTTATGACTTTCCAACAACTCAGTATGTCTTTGTTTGCTTGTTTTTGGTAGCAATTGGTAGTAAATGGGATTTTTTTTAAATTAATTTTTTAGATAGTTTGCTGTTAATTAATAGAAATGCTACTAATTTTCAATGGGGCATAACCACACTGTATCCCATTCTCCTCCATTTCTCCATGCTTTTCGGATTTGGGTCATGTCCAAATGCCCAGGGTGTTTGTCAAGCTTCTGACTCTGGGATTCAAACCATGAGGTCAGTCATGTGGGATCTGACTTCCTTAATCACTAGGCCATGGGCCCGGACTATAACTATTTTAAGATGATAAGAACGTAATTTTGTTCACATACACAATTTTATTCCTTTACTCTTTCTCCTCCCACATATTTTTGATGTCACAATTTATATTTTAAAAATAACTTGTATTCATAATGAATTATTGTAACTTTAGTCTTTTAAAATAGTTTTGCCTTTTAACCTTTACACTATATATAATTGGCTTACCCACTGTCATTATAGTATTATAGTATTTTTGTTTTAATGGTGTAATTATGTTTACCAGTGGGTTTTATACTTTTATATAGTTTTTATGATAAATCCTTCAGCAGGAAGAGCTCCCTTGTAGTATTTCCTGTAAGTCAGGTGTGGTGGTAATGAATTTTCTTAGTTTCTCTTTGTTTGTTTAAATCTAGGAACGTCTTTATCGTTCCTTTAGTTCCAAAGGATGACTTTGCTGGGTACAACATTCTTGGTTGGCAGGATTTTAAAAATATTTATTTCCTTTATCACTTTGAATATATCATCCTGTTCTCAACTGTTTTATAAGGTTTATGCTATGAAGTCTGCTGCTAACTGTATTAGAACTTCCTTATATAGTAGTCTACTCTTATGTATGTTTTTACTTTCTGTGATTTCAGTTATCTATAGTTAACCATGATTCAAAAATATTAAATAGAAAATTCCAAAAACAAATAATTCATAAGTTTTAAATTAAGTGCTGCCCTGAGTACCTTGGTAAAATGTTGTGCTATCCTACTTTGTTCCCCCCAGTTTGTGACTCATCCCTTTGTTCTGTCTATACAGAACGTATGTTACCCACTCATTAGTCATTTACTATCCATCTCAATTATGAGAAAAAAACATAGTGTATGTGAGGAGTCTTCAGAATGTTCATGGGTAATGTGGATTATGAAAAAAAAAAAACTATTCAAGGATTTAAAATTTTATTTATACCAAAATAAACTCACATTTTAATTCCATGAACTTTTTGAAGTCTCCTTGTATAAGATTCAGTACTGTGTAGTTTTAGGAATCCACTGGGGATCTTGAGGCATATCCCCTGCAGATAAGAGAGGAAGTAGTGTGCCTTTTGCACTCCTTTATTCTTGCTGCTTTTAGGAGCCTCTTTTTGTCATTGATTTTTGACAATTTGATTATAGTATGTCTCAGTGTAATCTAATTTGAATTAAATCTGATTGTAGATCTTTGACCTTCCTATATAGGAATATTTATATTTTTCTGCAAGTTTAGAAATTTTCTGCTACTGTTTCTTTAAGTAAGTTTTCTATTGTCTTTCACTTTATTCTCTATGACTAAAGTTTTCCACTATTTCTTTAGTCTTTCTACTCTATTATCTTTCTCTTTATTCTCTATGACTAGAGTATTTCTTTTGATGCTGTTTCATAAATCTTATAAGTTATTTCCTTTTCTTTTAAAAATGTCTCCCCTGATTGTATGTATGTATGTATGTATGTGTGTGTTGTATACACACATGTATATACATGTACACATGTATATACATATACATGTACACATTATTATTTTTTATTTATCTTTATTTATTTATTTTAATTTGACCTGAGAGGAGGAGGAGGAGGAAGGGAGGACAGGTGGGTAGAAGGGCAGGAGGGAGGGAGAGAAGGAGGGAGGGAGAGATAAAGTGAGAAAGCAAGCCACCAGGTCTGAGACATGAACCACAGTCAGCCATGTGGGAGCCCAGCACCGTCTGAGACATGAACCACAGTCAGCCATGTGGGAGCCCAGCACCCTTAACCACCATACCACCTGTCGGCCCCTGACTGTATATTTTCAAATGACCTGTCTTTGAATTCATATTCTTTTTTCTGCTTAATCAGTTCCGTTGATAATCTCTATTGCATTTTTATTTGTTCATTTTATTTTTTAGCTCCAGAGTTTCTGTTTGATGTTTAAAAATTATTTTAATCTTGCTATTAAATTTTTATTCTGGTTGCTCATTGTTTTTTTTTCTCATTTAGTTTATTTTTTCACTGAGCTTTCTTAATTACTTCAGATCCTTTGTCATGTAGTTCATACACCTTCATTTCTTCAGAATCAATCACTGATACCTTATATTAGTTTGGTAAGGCCATGTTTCTCTTACTGTTCTTGATCCTTAGGATTATATGAAGTATATAGGTACTTTTTGATACACTAGGTTTTTATTTGATAAATTAGGTATTTATTTTAATCTCCACAGGCCAGTTATGTCTTGGAAAGCCCTGTTGCAGGCGTAATGCTGGGACATACCAGCAACCTAGGGCAGTTGTGATCAACATGACAGTAGGATGGGCAAGAAGCCTAAAGAAGATGAAGACCATGTGACAGTGGGACATGTCAGAAGCCCAGGACCACTGAGGAGTTAAGCTGCTGAGAGCTTTTCAGAGGCCAGGACCTCTGAAGTTGGTTTAACAGTGGTGTGGGTAGAAATGACTTCCATCATGTAATCCTGAAGGCTGAGATTGTGGTCCCTGGCATCAGGGCTGGTCTTAAAGCTCAGACCATGGGTACTTACCAGGAGAAGGGAGTAGTGGGTATCTTCCTGGTGCTGGGTTTTACTGTGGTGGGTCCAGTGTAGGGATCCAAGGCAAAATTCTGTGCTCACCTTCCTCCAAATCAGTGGTATCTTTTTCCATGCTCTGCTGCCTGGGTTTGATGTGAGTAATGTAAAACTGTACTTTTTATTCTCTTCAGTGCTTCTTTTCTTATTATTATGCTACAACCAGGTACTATGATCTCTCACCTGGCTTCCTTAGCTCTTGTGAAGGCTTTGCTTTATCACCCATTAAGTGATAATATCAGTAACTACTTTATGGAGTTGAAATAAGAATGAAGTGAGATCAAGTGCTGTGCTGCCAGGCTCATCATAAATTGAGATTGAGGTTAGCTGTTAAACATTATCTGATCATCTACTCTGGGGGAGGCATTGTGATAGGTACCACACAATGGGTAGAGTGATGAATGGGACATAATTTGTCTCTACGTCTGGTGTCTTATGGTTTACAGGGTGTTTCACATGCCTCATTTCATTAGCAAGACAACCCTGTGAAATAGATGACCAATTACTTACACCTTTCAGAGAAAAAAAACTGAGGCTACATGAGATTAAACTACTTGCTTAAGATCACATAGTTAACTTATTTTGCATTTTCATACAACAAATGTATTATTATTATTATTATTATTATTATTATTATTATTATTATTTTGGAGAGGTTTTCGCTATAGGGCGCGTGCACTCGCCAGACAGACAGAGAAAGACAGAGAGACAGAAAGTGAGAAATAACCCCCCAGGGGGAATGGTCACTCCACAATCCCTTCTCCTCCATTTTCCTCTCAGGATCTTGGGCACGGATGCACATGCGCCCGGCGTGAGTTTTAAGCCACCGGGTCTGGGACGTGAACCGTGGTCGACTATGTGGGAGTCCAGTGACATAGCCATTACGCTAACTGCTGGTTCCCAACAAATGTATTATTGAAGTCCCTAAACATCCTTTGACTTGAGAAACAACCATTGCTCTAAAGGAGCTTTAAATCAAATGCAGAATAAAAACAAATAATTAAAGCAAATAAGTAGAAGCACATAGGGCAAAGTTTCTGTAGCTTTTTATTTTCCCCAAATTCTCTGAAATCTAATATTTTCAAGCACTGCATCCTAACAGTTGGCTCTACTTTTCCTGCAGTGTTCTCTATGCTCCTAGAATTTCTTGGTAAATATTGACAGTGCTTACTCAGAAATCTATGAACAGTCAGATGTTCCCATGCAGAAAAGCTGAAGTAAGTTTAGCATGCTACAAAAATTGCACAGGTCCCCTGCTGAAAGAACACCAACAGAAATGTCTTTATGACTTTACTAAGAAATGTCAATTACATTTGGAAATGCCACTGTATGTTGGCCATAAATAAAAAGGAAGAGTAATAATCCTAAAACTGTTCCTTGACCTCATTGAGAAAAGAACAATATAGTTTTGTTTACAGCCTTTGAGACTTGCAAAAGAAAGTTTGAACTTTAGCTCTATCATTTGTTGGTTTCATGACCTTGACCATGTCACCTAATGGTTCTTATTCTCATTAAATTCATCTTAAATTGGAGTTACCTTGAGGATTAAAATATTAATAGTTTGCACCAAATTTTACCTAATCAAAAGTACCATGTGGGATTACTTTTAAAAGTCTACATTTTTATACCCATTTAGACTTCCTGAATCAGAACTTCCAGTCAGAAACCCAAGAACATGTGTTTTAAGTCATATTCCATATTTTTATAATAAGGTGAGTTTGGGAAAGATTAAGAAAGAAAGTGTGTAAAGAACCAGCATAATTGTCTGCCATTACATGACACTCAGGAGGTACCATGAGGCTCTTTAGTAGTTACTTTACACATTGTTATGGTTCTTCATTTAAATAAGCATTGTGTTATGTAGGTCCTAATATTGCTGGTGATGAGCTTACTCCCTGGTACTCTAGCAGTTGTCAGTATAAGTTAGTAAATTAAATCTTTTAGCAAAGATTTATTTTTAACCTAGTTAAATATAGGCATTACTACAGATGCTGTAAGAGATAAAATGTATATAAATCCTGATATAAACTGAATTATAAATGTTATTATTAGTTTTCCATAGTTCCTAAAGGTGGGGCTGGCAGGTGATATGGTGGTTAAAGGTGCTGGACTCCCACATGGCTAACCATGGTTCAAATCCTGGACCTGGTGGCCTTCTTTCCCGCAGTCCCTCTCTCTCTCTGTCTCTCTCTAGTCAAATTGAAAAATAGTAATGATGATAAATAAAATTAAAATAATATAATTAAAAAATAGTTTCTAAAGATGAGATTCATTTAATTTGAGTCCAAAGAAGCAGTATCATTTGGGCTAAATTAAGGGGAAGCTGGGTTTCCAAAACCTGTGTTCCTTTTTTATTATTCATACATTTATTCATTTCGTTCTATTTTTCCAACATTAAATTGAAGAGTGAAAGGCATTCTAGCTGAAAAATGAAATATTACAAATGACAAAGTTAGAAAACAAATGTTTCTGTGTTTTATATCAACAAACTATAAACTGGGGACTGTAATAATCTTTTAATGCATTATTATTTATTAGCACACCCCATCAAGATGATTTGATACATTTTTTTTTATTATTTTCTTTTTAATCCTGAGGACATTTTTTTGAGAAGCAGTTGTATTTTCTCCTTCTGGGGTACAGTTAGTACTTCCTTAGCCATTAAATTTCAATCATCGGGGAAGGATATGTTCCATTAAGAAGCTATTCTGATAAGTTTATTCTTTAAAGTATTATAAATTACCACTCTGGATGGGAAATTTTCTAACTGGATTACTTGGTTCTTCTAGTCTTAAGAAAATAGAAAACAAAACCCAACTTAATTGTTATAGTTTCTTGGTAATGCTTTGAGTCTAAATTAGTTTACTTTAGGGCCAGCCTACTGATTGGTGGTTAAGGTAGTTGGATCCCACATGGCCTATCACATGATTTGGGTCAGAGACCTGTTGGCTTGAAAAACACACCCAGGCATGTGTGCATGCCTGCCCAGGATTCCCAAAGGAGGTAGAGATGGAGAACAAAGGTTTGCAATGTGATCATTCCCCTTGGTGGTTGCTTTCTTGCTCCCCCCCCCATGTCTCTTTTTCTCTCCAGTGAGTACATACACCTCACAAATTAAACAATGATTTTACTTTAATAATAATTCACTCAATGTTAGTAAAATTTGTTATGTAGTAAAACAGAGAATAAAGGATGAATCAAACATGATACCTTCTTATAATGAGTGAATGCTAAATGGTATAATTAATCATAACACAAATAACCAGCATTTAAAAAATGCTGAATATATGCCAAGTTGTACATTATCTACATTTTAGAACTATTCCTTATAATAATTCTATGAGATTAGTATGATTTTGATTTCCACACACACTGTCCTAATCTAATTTTTTAGCATCAAACAAGCAACAAGTTAGTAACACAGCTATGTATTTTTGTTTTGTTTTTACTGTTCTGTCTTGTTTTGAGTTCTTATGTATAAATTTGTATGAATAAGAGCCAAACCCTTAGGAATTTCCATATCTTTTATTTATTTATATCATGAATGGGCAAGATATTTAGGTCTGAACTCACATTCAATTTTTTTTTTTGAAATGCAAGTGTATCATAGATTTTAATGTTGTATATCACAACTGATATTTTCAAAAGAGCCAATTCGGTTAGTATATACTATAGTCCTCATTCAAAAGCTAGGGAAATAGATTCATTCCAAAGCACACACACAAAAGTACAAGAATCATAATTATGTGTCACTTAACAGTGAGGTGAGGATTCCTTTCAAGAAATGATTTAATCACCGTGTAGACATCATAGAGTGTCCTTACACAAACCTAGGTGATACATTCTATCATGTATCTAGGCAATATGGTGTAGCCTATATGCTCCTAATGGCACCATCCTCACATATGTGATCTGTTGTTGACCCAAATGTTGTTATATGGTGTATGACTATACTAAGAATTATGTCACATCTGGGGACCTGCAGGTGGCAAGGTGGTTAAGGTGCTGAACACGCCCACATGGCCAACAATGATTTGAGCCCCGGACCTGGTGGCTTACTTTCTCACTTTCTCACTTTCTCTCTCTCTCTCTCTGGTCAAATTAAAATAAATGAATGATTAAATAAAATTAAATAAGTGATCTTTTTTTTAAAGAATTATGTCACATCTATATGATATGATAATCCTTCACACTACATTCAAGTATGTGTCCCGTAGGGGCCAGATATTGGTGCAATTGTAATGCAGCTGGACTCACGTGCGGAAGGTCCTGGATTCACATCACATTCAATTTTTTTTGAAAAATTTTTTATTGCCATAGGGCAAATGAGCTCACAAAAAAGAAACAGAGAAAAAGGGAGAGAGAGAGTGGGAAAGTGAAAAAACACCCACACTATTGGGGAAATGACCCTTCTTCTCCATCTCTTCTGTCAGGATTTAGGGCACACATGCACCCAGGTGTTTCTCAGTTCACTGGGTAGAGGGCTTAAGCTGCATGGTTAGCCATGTGGGATTCAGATACTCCAACAGCCACTGGCCCACTTTCACTTTTTTATGTATCCACAATAGGGTACTGACACTGTAATCCACCCCCAGCCCCTGCCAGCCATGGATCATGTGGATTTGTGCCCTGTGTACTCAGGGAGGCTTCTGAATGTGAACCTAGAGCCTTCTCATGTGGGCCAGCCTTCTAGAGTATTTTCAAGAGAGGTTTTTTGCTAAAGGGCACTTCTGTTCACCAGACAGAGACAGAGAAATAGAAAGTGAGAAGTCACCCCCCACAGGGGATGGCCACACTGCAATCCCTTCTCCTCCATTTTCCTCTTGGAATCTTGAGCACACATGCACATGCACTTGGCATGAATTTTATGTTGCCTGGTCTAGGACTCAAACCACAATCAACTACGTGAGAGTCCAGCGCTAGTAACCATTAAACTATCTTCTGGTCTATTAATTTAATCTGAAATTCATTTCTGCCATGTGGGGAAACAGGTTCCAGGGATTGGAATATGGACATCTTTAGGGGGAACATTATTCTGCCTATAAACCGCAATAATCCTTCTGTAGAAAGTTAAGCCAAGATATATGACATTGGACTATAAAATATTCTTCACAGTTCTCTACTTTTGTTCCAAACCTGTAAACATACCCAAAGCACTTCTTGTTCTCTGAGTCTCCTTTACAAACTATGTTCTAAGGTATTTGAAGATATATACATTTTTTGTACTATTTCTGCTATTAAATAGTAATAATACTATTAATAATAATAACTACAATTTGTCTTGCTGAACAGTTTAGTTGCTAGTTTAAGAACATTTTTAAAATTTATTCATTCATTCATTCATTTAAAATTTGACCAGAGAGAGAGAGAGTGTGCGAGCAGAGGGAAAGCAAGAAAGCAAGCCACCAGATCTGGGACTCGAACCGGAGTCAGCCATGTGGGAGTGTCCAGTGCCTTAACCACTATGCCACTTGCTGGTCCCCAGATTTTATCCCATTTAGTACCTGCAATTTCCTTTCATGGCAGATGTTAGCATCCTTATTTGGCAAATTAGAAATCTGATGTTGAGAAAAATTTAAGATAGCTCTTGCTCAAAGATATCTAATAGTAAATGAAGAAGCTGGAATTCAAATCAAGTATCCCTGACTTAATACCTGCAGTATTTTTTACATGCTTTTGAGTCTCAAATATGTTGTTAACCTTGCTCCATCTTAGATTGCCTCACTACAAAATGGAGATAGTACCTATCTCATGAGAGTCTCGTGAAGACAAACGAGATGTTACATTTGATATAAGAAGAGCTTAACACAGTGACTGTATAGATGTTCTTGTTAAATGTTATTGGTCATGTATGCACACGTGCACAGCTTGTTTTTCAAGCCACCAGTTCCAGGATTCAAACTGCACAGTCAACCATGTAGGATCCAGACACTGTAAATAAGTAACACACCACCAGCTGACCCAGTAGGACATTTTTTTTTTCAGTCTGGAAACAGCCACTGTTTATCTACTGACCAGATTACAAAAATAATCATAGTGTATACCTTAGTTCATCCTTCTAGTAAATCTCTTGATCTGGTCTTCCCTGTTAATTTTTTTTTTAACATTTTTTTTACTTCATTTTCTTTTATACATTCTATCACATTATTTAGCTTACAAAGTGAATATTTCAACATGTGAACATTTTTAATATAACTATTTCATCATGGCCATAACTAAGGTACAGAAAGATTGTGTCATATAGAATGGCACCTGCTGAGCCAGTTCTCCTGAGTCCTGGTGCTGCTACCCACTGGTAAATTTAACTAGCTAGACATAAGAAAATGGCCACATCACAATAAAATACTGAATGGTAAACATACTATCACTAATATTGTATAGCAATAAGAAAAATGTGTTATACGTGTTTATTAATATCTGCATATGTTTCTTGGGAAAGGAGGTATATTTTAAATAGTGTGCATATGGATGATTCACTCAAAGAACAATAAAATTTTAAAGTCTGGACCAGCAGTTGGTGTCATGGCTATGTTGCTAGACTCCCATGTAGTAGACTGTGGTTTCTGGATCCAGTGGCTTAAACTCACACGCACGTGTCCATGCGTGCCCGAGATCCCAAGAGGAGAATAGAGGAGAAGGGATTGCGGTGTTGCTATCCCCCCCCCCAAGGGGGCGATTTCTCGCTTTCTGTCTCTCTGTCTCTGTCTTTCTGGTGAGCGCACGCACCATATAACAGAAACCTCTTCAAAAAAAAAAAAACAAAAAAACCCCCCTAATATTCCATAAAGATTTCTATGTTAAAAGTGGCTTCTTTAAAAGATTGGTTTACACATTTGGGGGGGGAAATTTACACGATTTCTTGTTTATTAATCAACTTTGACTTTTAAGGAAAAAACTCTAAAGATGAAAAAAGAACACTGGCAATTAGGTCATCACAGTCACAGGTTTTATCTTTGAAGCAGGGCTTAAATCATATCTTTGATAAATAAGTAATGAGGTTTCACACTAAAATATCTGGTCCTAACAGTGTTTGATAATAAAAGGGATGCCATTAATAATTGATAATTAACAATAGCCAGAAGGGGTTGTAACCAAACATTTAATACTTCTACAGTATTTTGCATTGTGAATTCGAGTAGTAATGAGTGTAAGTTTCTTGATGGAGATTAGTATCTAAGTAGCTGAAATTTTCTACCATTTTGCAGAAGACAATAATGGCAACACAAGGGCTTTGGGGGTCAAAGAAACTTCAGTTTTGAATCTTGGGTTCTATTGTATATGTCTGAGCTTCAGTTTTCTTGTGCGTTAGATTGATGTTCATACTACTGCTTCCTAAATGAGGTAACACATGAAAAGCGCTTAGAATAGAGTCTAGTTGATGGTTGGTGTTCAGCAAATGATAGCAACTATTTTTGTTCTGTTGCCAATAGTAATATTAATGCCATGTTTGGCAGAATATCTGAATTCTTACTATAGTTATGGACAGATTTTCAAAGTCACATTCAGATTCATCGGAGTCCATGGTAGGAAAAAGTACACAGTAATCACTTTACAAAGTATTTGTGAAGCCAAGAAGAAATAAATATTGAGGAGTTACAGGATTTAAAGGCATCTTATAAACCCAAGTTATGATGATAAGAATGACACGGTTATGCTTAGAAGACAGTATTTCAGTTTCTTCACTGAGGACCATTTTTTGAGTATGTCTGGGTTTTTATTAAAGTTCTAAGACAAGTGCATATGCTGTTGAACCTGCTGAGTCAGACTTTTCTTAAGGACCATCATCTATCACTTTAACTCACTAGACAGTCTAGCCCTGGAGCTGGAACCTGCGGCAAAGATAGATTGCTTGGTTGGAGATGAGGGTGACTTGGCCACTGTGATCTCCCATTTCATCTGTACCTACCAAAATATGTGACACTTTCTGAAGAAAGCCAAGAGTCTTGGGTCCTAAGAACCCCGCAGGCAGACTGCCCATCCATCAGAGAGTGTAGGGGTCTCCATTATCAGACCGCATTAGAAACAATTTGACTTTGATATTAGCTTCCCCTGCATTAAATAATCTTTACCTATTTGTTCTGCTCTTCACTCACTAACCTTTTTCCAAAATGTAATTCATGGAAATTTATTATGTGTCTACTTTGCCAAAACCATTAGGTCTTTTACACCTATGTAACTAATTTAATCCTGAGACAACTCTATACAATCGTAAGGGTATTCAAAGATAAATAAAGCAGTTTTCTTATTTTTGAGTAGTTCCATCTGTCTACCTAAGGAAACCACTATAAGAGGCCTCTTACATAGGAAATTGTATTATATGTGACTCTCACTTCCCATAAATAACCTGTTTTATTGCTTTTTTTTTTAAAAGTTATTTAATTTTATTATTATTTTTAAAATTTGGTTTAGGAAACATATGCTTAAGAGAGAGACAGAGGGAGAGAGGGAGAGAAAGTGAGCTAACAGGTCCAGGACTTGAACCATGGTGAGTCATTTGAGAGGCCAGCATCTAAACCACCATGCCATCTGCTGGCCCGACCTCTCTGTTTTATACCAAGAACATTCACTTCTGTCTTTCAAATTGTCATTAAAACTTCTACTTCCAGGAAGGTTTTTAGAATGCTTTATAGGAGAAGCTCTTCAGTTCCATTTAGCAAAATCAGTTTTTGTTAGTCTATTCTTAAACACATTCCATTCTAAAAGTTCTAATTAAGCACTTATCCCTAACTTTAATCTTCACAGAGAATTTCCTGTAGACATGTGAGGGTTGATATATCCACTTTATTGCCCAGTTTTCTATGGATATTTTTTCCTTTTCTCCATTTTCCCTATTAATCTACTTCTGTGTTTTCCGTTCTTCCATGAAAGAGATACAAAAAGGGGGAGAGAGAGAGAGAGAGAGAGAGAGAGAGAGAGAAAGTCATCTCAACAGAGTCTTTACACCACAATCAACCTTGATCCTCAGCCAGCCAAGATCATAGGCATGAGCACTCATGTACAGGGAGGCCCCAGGATGTGAACCCAAGACCTTCTTGTGTGGGTCCAGCATTGCGGAAAGCTGCTGTACTACTGTCTGGCATCCGTGTCATTCATTTTTAAGAGTAAGATCTTTAGAGGGTGGGCTAATTTGAAGGACTTCATAATAAATACATTGTATTTCTGTTTTCTGGAAAATGTTCAAAGCATTTTTAAAAGAATCCAAAATTGAGTAATTCAATGCTCTCATTTGTAAAATGAAACTACAAGATAAGGCAGACTGGTTAAAATTGGAGGCAAAAGAGGAACTAAAAACAAAAGTCTTCTGGAATTCAATATGCTCAGTGCTTAAAAGAAGTCTTTTACCCTTATTTTAATGCTCTTTTTGCAGTATAATTTATTTTCCCTTGACAAATTACTTTTTTTGATGACTTGATCAGGTAATTATAATGTGGAAGATCATTTTGGAACTAAAACGTGGTTGAGAGACCATCAATCAAATTTTTACCATTATAAATACTAAAGTCCCTTACATTTATATGTATAAGTTTACAAAGAACCTACCTATAACTGGTCATTTCTTACAAAATCCCAGTAATGTAAGAAAAGTATTCTGATCCCAGTTCCATAGTTGGAGAATTAAAAGCAAAAGTACATGCCAAAAAGAGAAAGAATTATATAATAAATTCCTCTATTTCATTTACTGTTTCAACTATTATCTGTTCATGTCCAATTTCCACTACTGGGTCCTTAGTCCCAAATACCTATTTCTTACATAAACATTTCTGAATCTATCTAGGAAATAAATTACAATTTTATATAGCTTTGAAAATTTCTGTAGTTAACAAATTTAAAACATAGGACTGACCTCAGAGTACAGTGGTTACAGAGGGAGCCAGATACCACACGGCTGACCAGGGGTCAAACCACGGCCCTGGCAACTTAAAAAACATGCTGAGCATGTGCACATGTGCCTAGGAACCTCATGGGATAGAGGAATTGAAGAAGAAAAGGCCTCATTGGGAGATTCTGTCTTTCTCTCTTGCTCAGTCTCTCTATGTTGCATATGCATCCTCTGGCATAGAAAAATAAAATTTTAATTATGAGTTTTATACTTGGGGATTTATATTTCCAATATAGGAGTAATTAGCAAGAAGTATGAGTTGGGAACATCGTGTCCCATGTCCCACTATTCCTGACTTCTGTCTGAGAAACTACTATGGGCCAAACAACAAAGGAAGCTGGGTCCAGGGGGTGAGGTGGGTGCACTCGACAGAAACCAGAAGTCTGAAGTCAGATAACCTAAATTCAACAGATGATCACCATCTCTACATAAATGAGAATTACCGTAAGGTCTTTTAGAATATATCTGTGAATTGCTACTTAAAACATCATGTGGATCAGGAAATAAGGACCTTTGAGCTGCTACAGGGCAAGTTTCTGTCTGCCTGGAAAAATTAGCTAGCATGAGAAGCGATCTCAACATTTACCCTACATTGTATTAGATTCATAAGCTTTTTAAAATTCTTTGGCTGGCTTTCTGGTCTCAATGTTCCTTGGATCTTGAATCTTACAAGAATGTGAGGGAACTGAGATCTTCCCATGGATTTTGCTTACTCAGTTCAAATAGAAGAGAACACCTGATGCTTTAGAGCTATAAATGCTGGTTTCCTGACTTTAGCAAAGTGATGTCAGATGACTAAGTGTAGCTCATACTCTCCTGGCTAGATTACAACAAATGCAAGGATGTGAAAATGCCTCAAAAAGAAGTTAAGCAGTTCCTCTTTCAAGACCCTAGGGACTTTGCTGATTTTTTTTTTTTGCCCATGTTTGAACTTAGTTTTCAATGTTTCCATTTGATTCCTTAAGTTATCCAAATGTCCACCAATACATTCCTTTTCCTTAATTTAGCCAAACTGTATGTTTGTATGTATGCATGTATATATTGCAACCAAATAACCCTGACTGAGGCATCATTTTTGTGTGAATACAGTCCATTGCATGCCTTGATGAAAACTGTCAGTTATCCCTTCAAGCTATCTCATCAGAAGGGGACTAAGATCACGACAGAATAGTATTTTTCCAATATATTTTTTAAAACCACCCTATATTATGGTCCCTTTCCAAATGACATGCCATGTTTATTCTATTTCCTCCATCACAATCTGATGTTACTTTATTTTAGCTTATGTATTGAGTCTTTCCTCCCTAAGGCAGAGACTCCTTAAAGGCAGGGACCTGGTCTGTTTCATTCATCTTCGCATCCCCAGATAGAAATGGCAAAGGCAACTCATGCCGGGCGCGTGTGCGTGCGTGCCCAAGATCCCAAGAGGAGAATGGAGGAGAAGGGATTGCGGCGTGACCATCCCCCCTGGGGGGTGATTTCTCACTTTCTGTCTCTATGGCTCTCTCTCTGTCTGTCTGGCAAGAGCATGCGCCCTATAGCGAAAATCTCTCAAAAAAAAAAAATGGCAAAGGCACAAAGATCATCAGCAATTATTTTAAATGAATAAACAGATGAATGAATGAATGAATGAATGAATGATGTTGCCCACAATTGCCCGTCTTTGGAAGAGTGGAAACTAGATTTAAACCGAAGTAACCTCACTCTGTACCTACAGTGTTATTCCTTTGGCAGACAGGAAGGCAGTGGAAAGCAGTGTATGCGTGTGTTTCTGGATGCGTGAGAGGGAGATAAAGAGAGAAAGAGAATGGTGAAGAAAGTGAAAGTATCTCTTCGATCTGCTAGGCTGGCAAATATTTATTTTTAGTGCCAAGCTAAGACTCTTAAAGAAAGTAAAACAGTTAATCTTTGCTTTATATTTGAGCCAGTAAAGCATTTTCATCCAAGATATCCATTAAGGTGGCAAGTATCTTTTAGTTTAGTATAGCAGTTTTGGAAGTAGTGTTGTTCTAAGTCTGTAGATTGCACAAAGCTTCCCACTTATAAAATATAGCACAAGCTGTGTGTTTTAGCACGTCTTTAGAATAAAGGTCATAGGATAGAGTTGTGAAAAGTATGTTCTTTTAGAATCCCTGTGTAAATGTGAGCTATTAAATTGTGACTACCTTATTGTTGAGTAAATGACTATTCAATCTGAAATCTGCCATTATTGAAAAATGATATTAAGTACTTAATAATTAATTTAATCATTGCAACAGTCCAGTGAAGCAGATGTCACTATCTCATTTTACAGATGAGGAAATCAAGATTCAAAGCGTTTAATTACTTAGGTCATGGTAGAGAACTGGGATTCAGCGTCAGATCTGAGAAGTCCTACTTGAAACTTTTAACCACTTACCTGTGTTTGGAAGAAGACGTTAACACTCTTGTAAAAGAACATTATTTACTGGGTCGTTGGAAGAGTCATGATACATTTTTTTGCATGGAAAAACACTTTTCTCATGACCCAATACATTTACACAAGTTACTAATATTAATAATAAGTAAGAAGCCACACCTATGGTAGAATCAGTCTAAGGCTAGGAATTACAAAATGTATGTTCTAGATGAAACTTTATTACTGAGTGTCTATGTGACCTTTAGGAACGCATTCTGTGGTGTTTTGGGAAAAAGCATTGTACCTGGCCCTCATAAACCTATATTCAACCCTAGCTTCACCATGTCCTTTCTTTTTCTTTTTTTTCTTATAAAGATCACTTGATTTATAACTGCTTCAGTTCTATAAATGCAGATGAAGAAAATGACACCTAACACTTGTCAAAATTAAGAAAGATAAAAAGTATTTTGAAACACTAGAGTGCTTTAAAAATTCCAGAGATTAAAATTTTAAGGTGATACCTCCCTTAGCACTTAATTGATATCATTTTTTAAAGTAAGGATTTCTTTTGGCAGAAGGAATTATTGTTTTGATGTTTCAGCCAAAACCCATATTTATGTCCATCTTTTTTTTGACCAGTAGCTTTAGTACGTTATTTAAGTGATTAACTATAATTGGTGATATAGTGAGGCAGTCTCTAATAGAGCTTTAGGATGTTGTGATATTTTTGTTGTTATTGTTGGTATTATCTCAGAGGATGGATTCATTAGAATGGAGACTGTGATTTATTCATCTGCCTCCCCTGATCCTGTACACCATACCTGGGTCCTAATCAGCCTCTTGTCTTTGGGTTGACTGAATTATAGTAATAAATGTCTACTACATAGACTCCTTGGTTCTCAGTTTCTTTCTTGCTCAGTTTGCTGGAGGGCACATATGTTTTCTGGAGAGGTCCAAAGGGGAAGGAAAAGTGAGAAGGCACTTCCTAAGGTAGACAGTCATACCACAGTTTCTCCTCCATTTCTTCTTTTGGGATTTTGGGCACAAATACACATGTGCCTGGCATGTTTTTCAAGCCACTGGGTCTAAGACTCAAACTGTATACTTACTATGTGGGATCTAGCTGCCTTAACCACCACACCACTAAACAGCTCATGGGTCTTAGTTTCTTAATCATTGTGGATTAAACTATATTTAAAAAAAACACTATTTTCTGAGAATTTAGCCCAAACCAGGATGATGTCAAATATCATGCAGAGATACTTCATAATCTACTTATTATCACCCATTATCTCTTTTAGTTTTAGTGCCAAGAAACACACTAAGTTGGTAGGTAAGTGGTAAGTATCACAGTTTTCACCCCACTGAGCAGATCTACCTTTGGAAACAATCTATGGGAAGCTGTCATGTAGAAAATTATTGTCCTTTCATGTGTGATTCGTAGTCATTTATTTTCTTTCCATGAGTGCCTTGGTTCTATCCTCCAGTGTATCATGCATTTTGATTGCTAGTTGGTTACGAACCATAGCTTAATCAGTGGATACCTTTTACTTTCACCTGTCTCAAAAATTCTGTGGCTGCCTGCTGTGAGATCAAGGTAATACATATGTGTGACAGGCCTGGACAGAAGTGACGTTCAGTGAAGGTGTGATGGCATTTGAGTGTCACTGATAAGAGATGATTAGTTACTTTAATTTCCACGGTGGTTGACATATTTCATTATGCAAAATAATCAACAGGTTTTATATGAATTCTATGGTTTCTAACTCATGGCATGAGAATTCTAATTAGTATTATGTGAGTCATGCAGAGGGCAAATAAACTTATAATTTTGCTTGAATACAAATTTCAGAGGTTTCCTCATAGATCGCCTTGGGGGGTAGTGCTGTGTTCCCAGGGAGTCTCATGGCCTTCTAGATCTGTAACTCCTCAGTTCCTATCCCTCTTAGAAAAAAGATTCCCTTTGTGATTGGATAGCAGAATGGATACTCAGATCTAGGATGCTTTACAGAGTCCCAGCTCTGAGACCGTAGGGGCCATGGGGTATAGTTGTTAGAACAATAATCTACTATTTGGGAGAAACCAGACTCTGCTTTAACCCTGCTACTTATTAGCTATGTGACTTCAGGCAAGTAATTTAAAGTCTTAATACCCTTGTGTTTCATGTATTTTAAAAAGCAAATATCGTAGTTCCCCTGAAATCCCATAGCATTTTATTTGTGTTTCTTCTGTGGGAAAATAAAGGGATATGAACAATGATAGAACATATTCTATATGCAAATCTTGTGTTTAACATTTTTTGTATCTGTAATTTATTTATGAGACAGAGATTTTTTTTTCTTTTCTTTTCTTTTTTTTTTTTTTTCTGTAGGATGTGTGTGCTCACCAGAGACACAGAATGGGCAGGGGAGGAAGTGAGAAATCAAGCAATCATCCCCAAGGAGGACAGCCATGCCACTAACATTTCTCCATTTTCTTGGGATTTGGGGGCACGCATACACATGTTGTCTGGCCTGTTTTTCTTTTTCTTTTTTTTGCGGGGGGAAAGGTTTTCGCTATGGGCGTGTGCGCTCGCCAGAAAGACAGAGAGAGACAGATAGAAAGCGAGAAATCATCCCCCAGGAGGGATGGCCATGCCGCAATCCCTTCTCCTCCATTTTCCTCTTGGGATCTTGGGCACACACGCACATGCGCCCAGCGTGAGTTTAAGCCACCGGGTCAGAGACTCGAACCACAGTCGACTACATGGGAGTCCAGCGACATAGCCATTACGCTAACTGTTGGTCCTGTCTGACCTGTTTTTCAAACAACCAGGTCTGCACCTTGAACCACTCAGTCAGCCATATGGGACTCAGCTGCCTTAAACTCTATGCCACCTGCTAGGCTAAGAAAATTTAAAAATTTTAATTTTTTTAAAAAGATTTTTGCTATAGGGGATGTGCATTTTCTGGAGAGAAAGAGAAACAAAAATCCAGAAATCACCCCCTAGGGGGTATGGCCACACCATAATCCCTTCTCTTCTATTCTCCTCTTAGGATTTTGGGTATGCAGACATGCACACTCTGCATGTGTTTTAAGCCACTGAATCTGAGACTTGAATTGTGTTGATTATGTGGAAGTACAGTATTGTAACCATTATACCATCTCCTGGTCCCAGAAATAGATATTTTTGACAGGGTCTCATCATGTGGCAGTCCCCTGCCCTACCCTCCCATTAGCTAGGATTACAGGTATGTGCTGCCATGCTTGGACTTTTTAGGTTGGTTTGGGAACCAAATCTTAGCCTCCATGTGGCTCCAGACTCATGCAGTGATATTCTATTGCTTATGCCACCTCAACTAGACCTTATTGTTTGTGCCACCCCAACTGTTCTGTTTTTTAATCCACATAAAGCTAAATGCCCTTATCTATTTATTTTATTAGTGAGACCAATGGGAATTAGAGTTTAAATGCACTTACCCAACCAAGACCAGCAAAATGGTTAAGTGATAAAGAGAAAATCCAAACCTAAATTCTCTACTATCTCTTAATTTGTATCTCTTCACTATAATGTCTTAACTCTGGGATATTCTACTTTTTACCTCACATTAAGTAAATAAACCCTTCTTTAATTAAAACATTATAAGTTTCTACCGTGTCCAGGTATAGCTCTAGACATTGAAGGTACAATATAAGACAAATTACTAAGTCATTGTTCACTAGGAGTTGCTATTTTTTCCCAGTGGACTGAGTCACATGACAACAAAATAAGATAACACAAATTAAAAAGTCTTGGAAAGCATACTAAATAAACATTAAGGGTTATTTGTAAAGTATATGATGTTTTTTTCTTGTATAGGCTTTGGATTTTTTTTTTTTTTGTAAGAAACCTCTTATAGTAATTTGGTCTTTGGGTAAATATGTTCACGTTAGAAAAAGCAAAATAATAGGCACTATCAGTTCAACAGTGATTTTAATCCTTAATTAACCAGGTCCTGATGAATTTCGTGTAGTGCCTCCCATGGTATATTAAAGTTGTGATCATTATGGTAGCTGATTTCAAAGTTTAAGGCCAACAACCAACAGCAGTGGTTGGGAACCCACCACCCTGAGTTAGATGGTTCATTCTGAAGACAGAGAACTCACTTCAAGCCGTATAATGATACACATCTAAGAGTGCAACAGTAATTGCTCATCGGCAGCTTCTGAACATTTAAAACAAGCTTTTTTTTTTTTTTGTCTTTAAACAACCTTCTAGCCATTAAGAAAACATGACAGAGTTACATAGTAGCACTGTGGTAAACATTAATGATTTGTACTACTGAACCCCATGGTAAAGTTCCAGATATGTGTGCGTGAGTGTGCCAGGCAAGTGCATGCCTCTGATAAGGGGCTGGCTGAATCTGGGAATATACTGCAGCGTCAAGACTGTGTGGAGGGTCTTGTCTTTCTGTCTGCAACACTCTTACTAGTGGAAAAAAATAAATTTAAAAATAATAAAGCTGAATGAAAAGATAACCAACCTTATGGTTCAGATGGTTGATACATTCTGAACCTGTGTAGCCTCATTAAGTCAACCAGAACATTTCTGTGAACCCAGTTCCTAAGAAGAACCAGATCATTCTTACTACCTACACAGAACTGCTCAGCTCAGCATGGTTTAGCATAGCTTGGATTTGTGGTGGTACTTGAGAATGCAGATAATGCAACAACCTGCCTGCTCCCCCCATCCATTTTCTTAACTCGAGTCCCACTTGTAAACTCAGCCCTGCTGTGGGCCTCAGAACCCAATGTGAACTGGGAGAATTTGAGAAGCACCAATTCGGTGGCTCAGTAGGAACAGCTGATCATCTTTGCCCCTCTGGCATGGTGGTGTAAACTGCCCTTCATTTAGTCTACAAACATGTGAGTCACCTGCTCTACACACTGCTTGAGTGAACAAGCGTAAGTCCCTGACTTCACAGATCTTGTAGAAGAGTAGGGAAGCTAAATAGGCAAAAGGCTTCCTAGTGTGAGTATAGGTAATGCTAGTCCAGAAGTGAGCACAGGCTATCCTGAGAGCAGAGAGGAGGAGAATCCTACCCAGCTGAGGAAGAACATGGAGATTTCTCAGAATAGGTAATCACTAGATTGGTGGCATCCTTTATTTCATTTATTTAATAAATATTAATTGAGTGCCTAAAAGGCTCTCTTCAAGTAACTAATGACATAGGAGTAAAATGAACAAGACCTAGTCCTTTATCTTATGAAGGGCAGACATACTAAATGTGATAAATTCAATGAATGCTATAAAGAAAACTTAAGCAGGAGTAGGGGAATGATGATTAACTTTTGCAGTGGGTGATGGGGCACATTTATGCTAGACTATTGGATCAGTGAATCAGTCCTTCCTCACTTAGACTTGATATTTTAAGTAGAAACCTTAAAAGAAAGAAGAAAGGAACAAAAGGAAAGAAAAAGAAAAGGTAGCAGGCTAACAAAATATCTAGGCACAGGGAGTAAAAAGCACAAGGAGCTTGAGGCAGTCACAGTTATGTTAGTGGAACAAGAGTGACCAAGAGGAGAATAGTAAGAAATGAGGTCAGAGATGGCCTGGGGGACAGATTACCTGCACCCTTCTAGGTTTAGCATAGCTAGGGCATGATAAAACTTTAAGAGGAAAACTATTAAGGAAGTTTTGAGCAAAAGGCAACTGAGCTGCTATTAAAGGTGTGTGCATATTGTTGTGTGTGCTTCTGTGGTAGTTAGGGCAGAGAAAAATGATGAAATGAGGGGGAAAAATATGGGATGTTAAATAATGTGAAAATGATTCTCAGGACCATTCAAAACCAAGGAAGGGGTTTAAAAGAAGAAAGGAGTGGAGATGGTGAAATTCTGAGCAGGGAGACACCTTTGGAAAGCTGTTGCAGCCAGTCAAGCTTGGTCCCATATTTGTTCAGGGCCACCCTGGTTACCCCATGCAGCACTCAGGTCTGTGGCTTTGCATGACTCCTGCTGTTTCTACTCAGGTTGGAGGGTCTATACCCGTTGCCCTGTATAACTGAGGCTAGTCCTGGTCATGAATCACTGTTTTCATCTGGTTGTCCCTGAAGCCATGCTTATCCACCAGTCATCATCATTCCCTTTCTCCTTGGGATTTGCTCACATAGATCATCTGCAGAGGCTACAACCTTACATAGTCCTAACACTAGACTCTTCCCATCTACCCGCATCAGTGCCCAAGCACACACTCCACGCAGAGTGGCCCAGTGTCTAGGGGTCTCAGGTCTTTCCTCATGTGGGCAGTCTGTAAGCAGACATTTTAGGGGAAGTAAATCTCTCTCCCTCTCTTTTTTATTTTTTCTTTTTTAGCATTTTACATTTTAAAAATATGCTGTAAAAATATCTGTAGACATAGGTAGTCTTCCTTGACTCTCATCACTTCTTCCTCCAGGACACCTTTCTCCTCCTTCCCTTTTCCCCCATCACTTAGTACACAGTAGTTCCAGTCAAAGGGCATGGGCTTCATGTTGCTTCCAGTTAAGAGGTGGGATCTCCACATTTGTAACTTCTGTTTTCTCCTCACCGCATGTAAGAAACATTTGCCCATATATAGTGTGTGTTAAAGAGGAGAGTCTGAGGAAAGACATTTAGAAGAAAAATAGGGAGGCAAAGCAATGTAGTATTATGTTATGGGACAAAGAAATGTATTATTTATTGAAGATATTTTATAGTTTTATCAACTGTATTAGGGAGAAATGTTCACCTGTTGAAATATTCATTTTGTAAGCTAAATAATGTGATTGAATGTATAAAAGAAAATGGAAAAAAAAATCTAAAAAAAAAACCAAAAAAACAGTGACCAACAGTTGGTAGAATGGCTATTTCACTGGACTCCGATGTAGTCAACTGCGATTTGAGTCCCAGACCTGGTGATTTAAACTCACACTGGGCACATGTGCGTGCGTGCCCAAGATCCCAAGAGGAGAGTGGAGAAGAAAGGATTGTGGTGTGGCCATCCCCCCTGGAGAGTGATTTCTCACTTTCTGTCTCTCTGTCTCTCAGTGCACACACCGTATAACAAAAACCTCTCAAAAAAAAAGATAAAAAAGAAAAAACAAATGTCAAGTTATAATTGTTAAAAACTGTTCAACCGAGAACCAGCAATTAGCGTAATGTCTATGTCGCTGGACTCCCAGGTAGTCGACCGCTGTTCGCGTCCCGGACCGGGCTTAAAACTCACGCTGGGCACGTGTACGTGCATGCCCAAGATCCTGAGAGGAGACTGGAGGAGAAGGGATTGCAGCGTGACCATCTCCCCTGGGGGGGTAATTTCTCGCTTTCTGTCTCCATGTCTCTCTCTGTCTGGCGAGCACACGTGCCCTATAGCAAAAATCTCTCAAAACAAAAAAAACTGTCCAACCACAATCATCAGATAATTTAAAAAGAACATGTATCAATATTTCTTTATGAACTTATCTCTTGATATACCTGTATAACATGTTTTCTACGTATTTAATTACATGTTCCTTAATTCTTTATTTTTGACACAAAATCTTTGTAATTCCCTCTGTATTAAGAAAGAAAAATAAAGTTAAGCTTTGGCACAATTAAAAAAGAAAGAAAGAAAGAAAGAAACCTTTGCCCTTTGGAGAGGAATCCAACAAAGATTTTGAGAGCAGGGTATATGCAAGACGGTATGTTGATAGTCTTCAATGGTGAGTGTTCAAGCATCTAAGAGGTCAAGATCATTTGGAGCACAGAGCTTTTCTCTGCATTTGATATGCCACACAATGGTGCTATTGTTTACCCTGTCTGCTTTTAAAGCACCTCGCCTGTATCGACTAAATCCACTCTTGGGTCTAACTGCACTAGACTAGTAAGGCTCTTAACATCCTTCTCACTAATTCTGTCCCAAGCCAAGATGCTCACTGCAGTAAAAAAACTGATCCTTTTGGACTATATATTTCTTATGAAGTGAATGATGAGATGCGAAACATCATTAGTTTTTTTTTCTTTATGTCCATTTTTGTTTTTGTGTGCCTATCATAGTCTAACCATTGCTATAAGTACTTTGTATATGTTATCAGGGACTCAGCCATGTGGAGATTCTTATCCCCAACTTAGAGCTAAAAGCTTCACCATATCCCACATGGGTCTGGGATATTTTGTTCCCTAGGCTGACTCTGACCCATGTAAGTGATAGAACTGGAATTTAAATCTGTGTAATTCCAGTGCCCACTTGCTATTTATCAAGAGATAAACACTTTGGGGGCAGGGTCATTATTTTGCCTACCACAGTATCCAAGGGCCTGATCAGTGTGTGATACATTAAAAGCATCCTCCAAAGAAAAGCCATTATTGTGACTCAGGAAGCTGGCTGGAGAAGACGTGGAGTGGATGGAAAAAGATAGTTGGTGGGTGAACAGGGGGAAAGTTGCCAACCATATCAATTCCAAAACCCACCATTACTTATATTTAGATAAGCAGGGACTGAGCAGTCCTTGTTATGCTCAGCAAAGCTAATTTCATTGCTTGGTAGTGGCAATTACTTTTAAGTTAATAGTGAAATACCTCATGAGTCTGAGCCTCTGCCAAAGCTGGAGATTCCCATTGAGTTTTTAGTATTAAATTGAATGATATCTGAATCTGACCTGACTGTCCAGCATTACACCATGTCCCCAAATTGATAGGCATTTCAGGTAAGAAAGGGAATATGATTGAAAATCATGTAATACATTCCAACATGAAAAGTCTTAAGTGTCTATCTCTTGTGCATGAAATTAAATCAACATCCTATGCTATAAATGTTGTTGCCTTGTAATTTTTTGTACCCCTTTTTACTTAAAATTTTTTTTGAAAAACTTTTAGAATACTATAGTTCTTCTTTCCTTTAGCAACCATTTGCAAACTTTTCTGTCTTAGGAGATAAAGTCAAAAGACTAAAATGTGAATATAGACTTTTGGGAAAGAGACTGATCAGGGACTAGGCAGCAGGAAGAGTGAATGAGGTGAAAAATTTGCTTAACATTGGCAATGTGAAAGTTTTAGAGTGAGTCATAGCAAGAAAAAGATGTCTGCAATATTTTAGAAACTTGGAACATGACTAATAGTTGGTATTGGGGAAATGTTTAGAACTTTGAGGTAGACACTATAAGCCATGAACACATTTACACTTGTTTTGGCCATTAGAAATAGTTCGATAATATGACTTAAAGATGGCAGCCTTACAGCAGTCATATTAAAGCCATAAGAGAAATTCAATTATAACAGGTAGTTCTTCTCTTCTGTCTTTAACTATGTCCATTTTGTTGATTCCTGCCCCTGGCTTCAGATTCTCCCTGATTTTGACAGTGTGGTCCCAGTATTCCACCTCTTCCTATGCTTTTGGCTTTATTTTGAGGAGTAAGTCTGGTAGCTTAGTCTTGCTGATTTCTCTCTGCATACTCTTTTAGCAATTGATTTAACCAAAAAGTGCTTTAAAAATTATTTTTCCCTATGTATCTTGACAAGCAGTCAACAAACATTTCTGGCAGAAGTGAAGACACAGATTTTTAAAAATAATTTTGATTTTATTCAAAGTATTTGTCTTTATTTCATTTTATTATTTTCTTTTTATTTTGTATTACACAGAGTAAAAGAGGGAGTCAAATAAAATTGCAAGGACTATGAGGAAGGGATTGCCAGTATTTGTATTGTACAGATGAGAAAAGAAAGGCATCATGATTAAATCACTCATTCTATCAGAGTTTATCATTAGCCAACCCTAGCTTTAAATCTATAGTCACAGACCATTAAGGTGCTAGGTGCATACTTAAGGAAAAGAACCTAGAGCAAAAAGCAAATTGTAATCTTAATGTGTTGGTATGACTCTGAAAAATATCCTTAGCAGGTACTTCTGACCTAGAGGTGGTAGGGGAAAGTTATAAGAATGCTTCTTTGCCTTCATACATGGTATGTACATGTATGACTCTGACCAAGAAGCAGAAAGGTAGGAGGAGAATTTATGTAACTTTACCATTGAAATGACTCAGGAGTACAGAAGATACTTAGTTTTGCTTAGAGCAAAAGAATGGAGCAGGTATGCTTGTCTTCATACCCCAGCTCTACCACTAACTCTCAGAGGACTTGGGGCAAATCGATTATCTTCGAGTCTCAACTTCACAATATGCAAAATGAAAATAATGACCAAACCCATCTGAGCTGATGAGAATTAAATGTGTTGCACACACACAAATACATGCGTGTGCACACACACATGACCACTTAGAAGCTCTCCTAGAAGTGTTAGTTGTTATTATCCCTATTCTCCAGAACTCTAGAGGAAGGAAGATGACAAAAGAAAACTGGGTACTATTTAGTTATATTGCATTTTAATGGACCCAACTGTACATAATGTTTCTTGTCCTTTTCCAGACAACTCTTACTGCTTTTCTAGAGCACATTTAGATACAGTCTTTAAATCTGTGCTTCTTTTGCTTTGGCTTCTATTCTTTTTTCCTGCTCCTGTTGACCAACAGCAAGTTGCTATTCTGTTTGTTTTCTGTCAAGACATCAGTAGCATATTTCCAGGGACCAAAAACTAATCTCCACTGAGAGCCATCAAAGGCTATGATTAAACAAATGTCAGCAGATTATTAAACCAGAGCTTGGTTCTCCTGAGCTTTTCACTTAAGAGTTTGGCTCCATCAGCCATGCCAGCAGTCCACCCTTGGTCACTTTATAATAATGGAACATAGAAGATGTGTGATTTATTTGAGCTCTTCTCTTTAATCCAAGCTATAATCTTATATACCACCAACGGTATAATATCAGCTTCCGTTTATGGAATTTGACACCAGATAGTGTGTTAAGCACTTTACTAATATAACCTTTCCTTTTTTCTAATTTGCCAGAGAACATGTGAACTCCTTAGAGAGACAGAGAGAGAGAGAAAGAGAAAGCACTCCCTAGTGGGACATGGTCATACCACAATCCTGTCCCCATTTTTGCATATCACTGGGGTTCAGGCAAGCATGCACATGTACCTTGTGTGTTTTTCAAGCCACCAGAACTGAAATTTGAACTATTTATTCAGTCATGTGGGATCCAATTCCCTCAACCACTGGTCATTATTCTGGTCCAATATAATCTTATTTAATCCTTATAACAACATTGTAAGATAGCTACTAATATTTACATTTTACAGATGAGAAAACTGAGGGCTATTGAACTTGCTCAGTACTGCAGATCGAGTGACTCACAGAGCTGGGAATGAAACTTATTCTGTCCTACTTAAGAATTGTGTTCTTATTACCCACGGACTATCCTGATTTCTCAAGATTTGTTTAAGATTTAAATACTAAATAGCATTCCTTCAAATATTGTTCAAACTGTCTTCCATTTTCTTGCGTCTTTCCTTTGCCTCTCTTTTTTTTCCCCCTTTCAGCTTTTCCTGACCTCCTCCTTTTTCTCCTTCTATTTCTCTTCTACTTTATTCTATCCACTCCTCCTCAGGCAAACATAATTCTAATACATAATAGAAAATGTTGTATTTTATATTAAATATACTTATTGCATAATTAGGATTAGTTTATTGAAGGAGGATATTTTGAAGTGGGCATTAAATTTGGATTGCATTTGCATGTGTAGAAAACTTATCATGAAAAACAATCTAGAAAGACTGATATTAATGCAAGAACCATTCTGGCATACAATGCGGGAGAGTGAAGCCAGCATTTTTCTTTGGTTTAAATGAAGGTTGGTAGTAATTATTAGGAACTAGGCTTTGGATAATAAAATAGGGGTAGATTGAGGAGAACTTGTTAAATCAGTGTGAAGGGTTTGAACTTGACTCTGTAGGTTATGGGAAACCATGAAATATTTTGAGCAACAGAAGTCATGCAATCAGAACTGTTTAAGAAAATGATCTGGCAATATACAAAGCAAATTAGAGGAAAACAGAAATGGAAGTAAAATAGTAGTAAGTCTATTGTTGTCAATTTTAGTGTCCATCACAACCCAATTGAAGGATGGTATTCGTATCCACGCAAGACCATAGGCATAATTTAGGAAATATACAGCCCCCACTTTGATGTCTGAAACTGCACCCATTTCTCTACTCTGTTTGAAGCCTACATATATGGATACAAATGAGTTAGAATCCTGTTGTGAAGATAAACATAGATGCCTGTTATTTATTTTTTAATTTAGTTATGCCCAAAGTTTGTTTTTATTAATAGTAACACATTTTTTGAAATCTATCTTTTCAAAGTACTTGTAATTATACCAGAATGTCTAAAACTCATACTTAAAAGCCAATAGCATTCATTAGGATTTTGTTAGTGAGGGTAAAAAGTGGAAATGGATACAAAAGAAATTTGAGAAGTACAATTGAAAAGAGCTGTCAGCCTATTATATTTTGAATAAGAAAAAAGGCATCACGATAGTTTTCAGAGATTCACACTGGAGTAACTGGGTAGGAAGGAAGGTTAATGAGAAGTTAAGAAAACATAAATGGTAGGTTTCAGCCAAAAGCTATTGAGTCTGGTTTTGATGAAAGATATGTTAAGTCAATCATATGTAATGTGTTATATAATTCTTATAAAAATGAATAAGCATGGCCAGTTTTCACTGATAATTTAAATACACTTATATTTTGTGTTCAGTTCACTAGAAGCAGAAAGTAAACTGTTCAGTGAGATATTTGAGGTGGAGTTCAAAAATTTCGCAACAAGTACATATTATGAAAAAATATGCATGGATTTCAAGTTTCTGGCAAAAAATAAACTGCGGCTTTAATTCTATTTTCTATAAACTTTTTCAAGTCTCCTGTATTTAATAAGCATACTAGTAAAGGGTTTAAGAAGAAAAATCAGTGATAATACTTTAAGGACATATACTATATAAACAAGGTTGCCTATTCCTGAATGTAGAAGAATAAAGAATCACCATTATCCTTGGGACACAAATAATGTGTGCTTCAACCAAACACAGGTGATAGCTAACAAAAGAGAAAAATAGTGCACTTTGGTTTTTTTATAGTGTCACAAATTTCTATGTATCTTTATCCTCTAAGTTCCAAACATAAAGCCACGTAGAATGGTGCAGAGGAAATTAAGTTTATAATATTAGATGAAGTTATTGAATATTTTTGAGCATCATGCAGCACTATTATTATTGAGCATTGAGTAATTGTAGTGGGTCAGGTCTCATCTTTACATATCTTAGACAATATACTTTACTTGGGTACTCTTGAGGAGAGGCGGTGTATCTTTCTGACCTGGAGAATATTTAGTTGATTGGACGAATCCTATAAATATTAAACATGTGTATAGGTATAAAACTATAGACTTTTTGCACCTCAAAGAGTTGGGTTGTCAGGAAAATCATGACATATTTTTGCATAAAAATACAGAAAATACATCACGATTTTCCCATTGACCTAATATAATATTTGTTACCTCCACCAGTATTAGAAGTTTTTAATCATCATTCTTCGCCTTCTACAGGAATCTAGTTCCAGTAAGATTACTTGATGTGAAAGACCTCTCATACATAGCCACCCCTCCTTTGATTCCCAGACTACTTTCTGGTCAGAGGCAGTAAGGTATTGATGGGTTAGTAGAGTAAGCTGTTGACTTAAGAGAAATGCTGAAGCATTGGGCCAAGATTGAGGATGATCACTCAGGTGTCACTGATGCAGGAATACAGGGACACAGGGATGATCAGGCCCAGAGCTTGCAGTGAGATGTGGGTTCTTGTCCCACACTCAGGAAGAATTAGAGGCACAGACAGACAAAGTCAGCATAGCAAAGAAGGGAGTTTATTGGAGAGGGAAAGAAAAGCAGAGCTCACAAGAGAGGGGTCCTGGAAAGTGGGTTGCCAAGGAGGACCTGGAGCAAGGGATTTTTATTTGGGTCAAAGGAGCCTTGTTCAGGCATGTTCTGGGTTGGCAGGGGTACATGCTGGATGGGTCCAGTTATTCTTCTCCTAATTTTGGAGTGGGTACAAGGTCAGGAGATTCTTTATCTAGAGGCTTTGAGCTATAACAACCATTATCTTAGCCTCTTCCTAGAATGCAGTGGGGCCTGGAAACAGCCTTTGTTTTAGATCTAGGTCATGCTGCTGAGGTCAGTTACTGAGCCACCCTTGCAGGAGGTCTCTCCTGAGCAAACAGCAGAGCTGTTTTGTCTCTATCTTAAAACTTAGCCATTTTGTGATTTCATTTTGGGAATCAGGCAATAATACCCTAACTATATTTTGAGGGTCCCTGTCTCCTACCTCATTGCTATATTCAAGGACCCCCTAAATATGTGCCTGGAGGTCTTACTGACTTCAGGACAATTTTAAAAGACAAAGTTGCAAATAGGGGGTGACATGATGATTGGTCAAGGTTTTATACTTGTTGAAAAGTCATTCCGAAGGGTATTGTGTGCAGTGACTGATTAAGTTGATAAAAGGGGAGCAGGGTGACCTCATGGTTGCCTAGAGTCACTGCTTAATCATTAACAAGTGTAGAGACAGTGTCTTAGGGTGACCCGCTCATTTCACCACAGTTTGCTAGAAATGAGCGGGCCTCCCTAAAATAACAATGAATCTGGCATATTATTGTAATTACTGAGAAATGTAAGTTTTGAAGACTATAGCTAGTAGACATGACTGGTGTCTAAAGGAAGAATGTATTTTAGCAACAAGGATGTTTTTAAAACAAAATGTCCAATGCCATCTTAGTAGCATCTTGCACTATTTCAGATGCCTCATCTCAGAAGCCAGGCGCTAAATGGGAATGAGTCAGCAGTGCACATTGTAAGGCTGTCTAACTTGTACGTGCCTCAGTTCAGTTTCCCTAATGACCTCTTGGTCCCATTTTGAACAAAAATGTTCTTTATCTTTCTCATTTCACATTGTCTTGCAAGTGTCCTGGACTATAGAAAATAAGAGGTACTGGTCACACATAGGAGAGTGGTTTGAATAGAAATCCATCCAAGTCTCTCTGATAAAGAAGGGCTTCTGCTGCACAAGTCATCTCCTTAATGTCTTTCCAATTCTATTCAAACCCTTAAGTGCTTCCATCTGGTCCTCTCTTTTGACTTCCAACAACTTGTTTTATAATTTAGAAGACTAAACTTTTGCTTTTTCTGAATTTTCTTTTGGTGTTTTGGAAGGCTATAGAACAGGAATGAGAACCTCAATGCCAGATATTCCTTTCAGTACCTTGAAAAAAAAATGAACCATAAAAATTAAATATTTCTTGCTAAAAGCAGCTGTAAAAACAATTCTTTACTCTCTCACTTAAACCCATTTCTAATTTTGTCTAATTCTGTAATACTTCTTTAGTCACACTTTCCATGAATCCCTTTTTTATCCAGTAAAGTGGAATTACATCTCTGAAATATTAGGTACTTTTGCCTCCATGTTTGTTCATTTGGGTTGTTCTCTGTGTATCCTCAGTTGGTTCTTCCCTATGTCTAGGCTATTGAAATCTTTCTTTTTGACTGTATTTTTATTGGTACTTCTTTGGTATAGTTTCCTGATTTTTAAAGCTGTGTTCTTTATTGAATTCCTATGGCTTTTCTTTTTTTCTTTTTCCTTAACTCTCCTCTGGCCCAATCTCATAGTAATCCGTGTATTCCTCATAATGTTCTTACTAGTTTGTAAACTCCCTGAGAGCTGGGATAATATCTTACTATATCTTACAGCATTTTATAGTTCTTATAGTGTCTACCACAGTAACTCTATATAGAAAGAGGTGAATTGAAATCTTTCAGGAAAAAATACATAAATTTCTAGGCCATACTAAAGTGAATAAACTTTATGTTATTTTATAAACTTTTTATTATTTTAGAAACATTATAACACAAATACATATAATCCTTTCGACCTGGTGAAGATCAGCTGTATACCCAAAGAAATTTTCTGTTACTCTATTTTGGTTGGGATTGTGAAAACAGCAATTCTATAATAATCCTTGTTCAATTGAAATTACAGTGGCTAAATTTTATTAAGTATTTTATTTGTGCCATGCACTGTTCTAAGTATTTGAAAATAAACAATAATTTTATAGGCTCCAAATGTGTGGTTGATGTTAACTTACTGGATGAGTTTGTTATTGGAACCTATATGTTTTAGAACAAAGTAAACTGATGATAACTTTCTGGCAAACTCAGACTATGAAAATAGAGACTAAATTGCTTTTGATTAACCATTTAGTACACTTTTCCAATGTTTCTCTGATGTTTTTTGTTGTCTTACCAACTAGGTAGATTTAGTAAAAAAAAAAAAAAATGACAGCTAGATATTTCTTCTGAAAGCAAAAATTTTCTATATAGTTCTACCTATTAAGCTCTGAATTTGGGGAGCAGATTTCTTTTTTTTGGAGAGATTTTCACTGTAGGGCGCGTGCGCTCGCCAGACAGACAGAGACATAGAGACAGAAGGCGAGAAATCACCCCCCAGGGGGGATGGTCATGTCGCAATCCCTTCTTCTCCATTCTCCTCTCGGGATCTTGGGCACGCACGCACATGCGCCCAGCGTGAGTTTTAAGCCACTGGGTCCAGGACGCGAACCGAGGTCGACTACGTGGGAATCCAGCGACATAGCCATTACGCTAACTGCTGGTTCCCGGGAGCAGATTTCTTATGATTACTTTCATTGGCCTTCTTCGGTCAGGTTAAGAATCAATATCTTCCTCCTCAAGTGGCTTATGGTTTGTACTTTATCTTCAATTTAGCAGAACACATGTCACATTACTATGAACTTGTTGATAGTGAGGTCTTCAATAACTTTGTATGTCTGATTTTTTTAACTCAGGGGATTGGCATGTAGTAAGTGCCAAATAACTGTTGAATGGTTGAAAGAGCTATTGGGAAATACATGATTAGAAAGATGATTCCCTCTGTTATTTTGGAGTGGCTGATTATTTTTTTAAAATAGAGTTCTAAAAGGTATATGTGCTCACCAGAGACAGAGAGAGAGATAGAGAGGGAGGAAAAGTGAGAAATCACTCCTCAGAGGGTATGGCCATTCCACAATCCATTGTCCTCCATTTTCTTCTTGAGATTTTGCGCATGGACATACATGCACTTGTGTGATTTTTCAAGCTGCTGGGTCCTGGACTTAAACTATGCAGTCAACCATGTGAGATCCAGCTGCCTTAACTTCTGCCTCCTACTGACCCTGGAGTGTCTGGTTTTTTAAGGCAATGACGATGAGCTTTATTAGTGGCAGAGATACACATTACTCCACACATATTCGTAGGATACTGTCCTACCTAAGCTCAGTGGACTTTTCATCTCCTTTTCTCTTTGTAAATGAAAACTTTTATACCTATTTCTTTTTTTATAATTAGGAAAATATTTTTAGTAAAATGTAATGACAGGAAAATAGCTATGGTACTCTAGGAGAAGGAATTAGTCAAAAACAATCTAGTCTAAAATAGGACTTCCTCTTGGTACTCACATGGACATGTAAATGATTAGCACAGTGGTTCACATTACCTTGTAATTTGGGAACTGAAGATTATTGTACTCCTAGGATGAGCTACCAAAAAGCAGGATTGGCAAGGTCCTTTGGCCTAGACAACCAACTTGAAGATACCTTCAGTTTGACACAATTTGTTCAGAGGAGAAAAATCAAACATCATGTGTTGATTTGGGCCAGTCCTAACAAATCTACCCACTCTGTGTTAAATTTATTTATTTATTTATTTTTTTGGGGGGAAGAGCAGGAAGTTATTCAATAGATTAGAGTCTGAAATCTAAGCTATACAATCATTGCTAATGGTCTCTTAGTAGGGCCTATTCATAGAAAATATTTGTTTAACTCAACCTTTTATTGAAATCTGCCTTATATATAGGAATAGAGATGATATAACCACCACAGTAGTGCTACTTTAACTGCCACTCTACATTGCTTAGCCCTTTCCTAGACAGTTTGACAGAATTATATGACTAGTCCTGGGTAATAGACTGTGGAAAAAGTGGTATGTCTTTCCCCCAGGCCAAAGCATAAAAAGTTCAGTGTTTCTCCAGCATTCTCTTTGCCTGACACAAGAATTAGAGAGGCCTCATGTTCCAGATGACATAGCTGCAAAATGTAGAACCTGTTAGTCTAGATCCCTGATCCCTGAATTACTGCATAGAGCAGAGTACCCTTTTGACCTGCAAGGATGTAGTGCAAATGAGAAGTAGCCTTTGTTTTATTAAGCTACTGGTATTTCAGGTCTACTACATTCTTACAAGATCTAACCTATCCTTTCTAACACAGGGAAACAGGAAGAGAATATATATTTAATGAGCACTTACTATATTCTTACAATAAACATAAAAACTTCATATAGTCTGTTGTTTCTGTTGTTGTTTTATTTATTGAAAAACATTGATCATGTTTGGAGTACCACATGACCCAGAAAAACATAGAAACAAAGTGATACGTATATTGATGTGCATAATTACCTCTGCCCTGCCTTTTTCGTATTACCATGTCTGTCTTAAAGTAGAAATATTAGATACCTGCCTTCTGAAGCTTATACATGTGAGTTACTTATTTAAGAAAAATCAATATTGATTATGTCAGTGTCAGGGCAAGCCATATTGGAATGAGTTAAGCAGATTTGTGTCATAATACACATTCAATTATCATCCTTTATAGTTATTTGGGTATTTTTTGCAAATGATTACATATGACTCATGCCGGTTCCATAGGAATTATGTTATTGAGTCTTATTATGAGTATTGTTTATTCTTTCTAATGAATAAAATGAAAAATGGAAATACTATGTATTCAGAGTATATCAAATTAAGTACCGTAGAGAGAAGTAAATAGGGATACGTTTACCAAATCATTGCATACAGGAACCTCTTTTATATGAATTATGAACATCCAATTAAGTTCTTTACAGTGTATAAAGACCTCTAGACTTGGAATCAGAATACCTGGGTTAAATTCTGGCTCCATCTTAGCTTTTTAATCAAATTACTTAACTGAGGCACAGGTTTCCCATCTGTAAATTGAGTATAGATTAAATTTACCTTACATAGCTGTCATTTGAATTATGGAATCTAATATGTATAAAAGCATCTGTAGTCTGTTGCATATTAGATACACAATAGAATATTAGAGACTCAGTATGCCCTTTGAAATACATGAAATATATTACCCCAGTAAATGATTCAAGTTTGAAACACCAATGAGTATTGCTAACTTTAATAAGTAAGTATGTCAGAAGTTGCTACCTAATTTCAAAGAATCTTCAAAAGGGGAACATTACCTTGAAAAACACTTCAGGCTCTTTGTTTTTCAATCTTGAAAACTAACTTGATAGCATCTCAGAGTCACTCAATCTTGAGGATGTTGATTCTTATTAGCAAAGTTCGTAAGACACTGATGGAGATGAATTGATATTATTAAAGGTTATTAATTTTAATGAGAAAAAGCTTCTGAGCACACTAAATGCCTATTCTCTAACCAGTTCATTATCCCCTGGTATAGAAATGATAAAAGGTGCCAAATGATAATCCCAAGCTTACCTGTGTCTGAATAGGCTAGGTTATGCTGCAATAATCAACTATACAATTTCATTCTCTTTAAATACCAAAGCTTGTATTTTTCTCAGGTGTCATGTCCACAGTGGGTGGTGGGTGTGTTTAGTTGTATGCTCTTCTTACTCAGGAACCCAGGGTGACAGAGGATTCACTTCATGGAATTGCTTCAGCAAAGGAGAAGTGATGAAGCATCTTACACTAACTTCTAAAATCTTCCACCAGGAAGTACCATATATTCTTCCCATGTGTATTTTCATGCTAAAGTATATCAAATGTTTATACCCATTTAAGGAGGTAAAGTGTAACTATCCCATGTACCCCCAGGTAAAAAGGAACCAGATATTGATGGGTGCACCTGATGATGAAACTTGATAAAGGAGCTAGGAAGATCAGAGGTGGTTTCACTGTTAAGTTTTGAATGTTTACCATGGTGATGATCTGAGACCTGTCATCCTTGCAGCCACATAAGGGATATAAATTGCCAGATGCCTAGGCCCTTATAAAATGCTGTCAGCAGAGAATCCTCCCCTGGAATAGAACTAGGAGGTGTTCTGCCAAACACTGCATCAAAAGTTTTGGCTTCTACCTTGCTGGATGAGCAAAGCTTACCTTGTAGGTGTATTTTTTTCTTTCGTCAAAAGTTTTGGCTTCTACCTTGCCGGATGAGCAATCCTTACCTTGTAGGTGTATTTTTTTCTTTAGACCCATCAAGGCACTCAAGTAGATGACATTCAAGTCCTGTTGACCTGGGAGCCTCTCTCTTTCTCTTTTGGATTATTTATATGCTTAGGACTATTAAAGTTTGATTTTATAAGTTACTCTGAGGATAGTATTTTTCTCCTTTTGCAATTTGGTGCTGCTCTTGGTGCTGTCCATACACCTCCCTTCCCCTTCTTCAATGTATTGCCTACAGATTCAGAAAGATTTTTCAGATAACCTCATAGTGATCCATCTATTTCAGAGTATTGGAGGACAGTTAAGAATATTTAGGGGGCATTAGATCCAATTTTTATTTAATGTGTGCTTTCTCATCCTTTCAGGTGTGCTAGAATGACCATACAGGAAATAATTCTAGCCTTCTTCATTGTCCAGCATGAACTTTATTATTCTCATAGAGCCTGTAATTTGGGGTTAAGTCTAATTTAATCATCACATATTGATTATCCCACTTTCAGTATTCCACAGTGGACAATGACCTGGAAGTAAGCAAATCCTCTGTACTTGTCCCCAGATCCTGTGAGTTTGAAGTTTGGTGACTTATAGGTTGAGCACCATTTTTTTTGTGTGTGTGTAAGTTTATTATATATTCTCTGTCCTAACTTTTGAACAGTTCTGCCTTTGACAACTACAGTCAACATTTTTCTCTTCTACTAAAATTGTTTAACAGTAGATTCTTTAAGTCAGAAAGGTGATTTGCTTCATTTTTTGTTAACCATTGTTCATTCATTTTGTTCATCATTTATCATACATTCAGCAGACTTTAGAACATGATTTTTGCTCAGTGCCATGAATTTTGAGAATCAGATGAAAAATAAGATAATATCCCTTCCCTCAAAAGACCTCATCTTTGGGAAGAGACATAAATATTTAGATACAAATAGTGAGAAGTAGTGGATAAAAGCAAGAGTGAGGAGGAATAAAGCTGTGTGTGTGCTTAAATTTTTTTTTTTTTTTTT
>NW_006159609.1:4026574-4034860 GCF_000334495.1 Tupaia belangeri chinensis
TCCAGCGACATAGCCATTACGCTAACTGCTGGTTCCCTGTGCTTAAATTGAAACTAAGCAACTTCAAGGCTTTGCAATACTTAAGGGTCCTATTAGATTTCTTCTTCAAAGTTTACAAAGGACTTTTTTTTTTTTTTTTACATTGATCTCATGTAATCCTCTCAGCAATTTTGCAGAAAGTCATGTTAGCCCCTTTTACCAAATACAAGTGTATTCAAGTTAAGCAGCTTGCTCTAGGTTTTATTACATTAACTGACAGACCCACATTTCCTAAAATATTCGTATTCTGTGCACTTATTTTAAGTCTTGTACCTGCAGCATATTGATCATGGATTCCTAACTAGTCCTTTGACACCAAAAGTTATGAGAATACCAAGATGTTCTGATTTAGTGAAAGTTCACTTCCATGAGGCTATACGTATTATAGGGAATAACTAACCATCACTTGTCAAGTAGGTGTTTAAAAAAATAAAATTCTCAGCTGGGTTACTTTTTTTTTTGCCTTTTGCTTATTTTGTTTTTAAGGATAAGTGTTTTTGTTTGTTTGTTTGTTTTGCTTTTGCAATTCTCTTTTCAGAATAGGTAACTTTTATTATCTTATGAATGATTTCTCCATATTCCATTGCTCAGCTTATGGAGAAATTATTGGAAAATTGGAAATGAATTTTTGTTGGTAAATAAAAAGAAAAAATATAGATAATTTAATGTGACATAATGGAAAAGGTTACTGAAGTTAAAGAGGCTGAGGTCAAGAATCAGAGAAAGATCTGAGTGGATCCTCCCATACTACTTCATTATAGACCTAGATGAATTTGTCATTCTTTCTGTGATCTTAAGTTTTTTAGGAACATTTTGGTGAACTTGTGCTGTGTATTCAGATTGAGTCTCAAAGATGTTTCAGTTTCATGGGGGAAGTGGAAACATAAGCAACTTCAGTAGAATACAGAGAATTCTATTCTTGAGCTATAGGATGTCTTGAGAACAGAGGCCTCAGAGCTAGAGACAGCTAGTGTTGGAAGAGAAGACTGAGGTTTAATGCTAGGTTGAAGAACAATGGGTAAAGGCTTCTCATAGGAAGCTACTTCTTTTTTTTTTCTTTTTTTTTTTTTGGAGAGGTTTTTGCTGTAGGGCGTGTGCGCTAGCCAGAAAGACAGAGAGATATAGAGAGATCGATAGCGAGAAATAACCCCCCAGGGGTGATGGCCATGCGACAATCCCTTCTCTCCCATTCTCCTCTTGGGATCTTAGCCATACACACACATGCACCTGGTGTAAGTTTAAGCCACCGGGTCCAGGACTTGAACCATGGTTGGCTACATGGGAGTTTAGCGACATTGCCATTATGCTAACTGCTGGTCCCAGGAAGCTACTTCTGAACTAATACTCAAAGATTAATCAGGAGTTAGCAATCAAAGAAAAGAGAAAAAGACATTATGAGTAAAAATAATATTTACTACCATCAATTAGGCATTTCTATTCGTGGTACTACTTATGGCCTCTAACATGAATTACTTTGTGTAATTCTCTGCTTTGCTCTGTGAGAGAGTAACTGGTATTGCTGTTTTCCCATTTTATAGATGACAGGGCAGAAAAAGATAAGAGAGAAACTTTTCAGATAGCCAGAGAACGCCAGGTAATAGGCCTCTGGGTATAAAAAGGAAGTTCAGCAGAACAGACAGCAATGATGCAGAGTCGGAAGATAATCAGATATAAGGCAAAAAGTAGGGCAGTGATAACGTGTTATAATGCTTAGAAATAACAGAGTTAAAAAAAGAAATAAGGAAATAAAAATGATTAGAAACCACAGGAATAGTGAAAATCCATATGATAGGGAATATATTAATCACAGATGCTGTTTACTGAGTGCTAGCCATAATCTAGGACTTATTCTATGAATTTTCATGTATTCTCTCTTCTAATCCTCAAAATAATCATTTGAGAGAGTTATTATTCTCTCTACTTACACATGAAGATACTGATGACCTAGAAATATTAGGCAAACATTTCACTCTCACAGAAAGCAGCACAGCTGGGTTTCGAACTCTGACTCCGGAGCCCAAGTATTTAACCACTATTCTATCTAACCTCTTGGGTACCTATATTTGGATTAGCACTATCAATAGTTTTTTTTTTCTGTAAAATGTGTAGTTCAGTTATATCTTTCTGTGATTAGATCTCATTTTCTATGAAAAAATTATAGCCAGGCCTTGCTCTTCTTATCTGATTTGAAACACGTATTTTCCTCTAAATCAAGATGGCTAATCTCATACATAGCCTGTTACACGGATGTAACTCTCAGGGAGTTAACACCTTACCCGCCCCCCAAACATGGAGGATTACTGCAGCTCCATATGTACTGATAGCTTTCACCAGCTGTTGAGAAAGTCACTTACCCTTTTGCCTTTATAGGTAAACAGTGTAATGACAGCTAAAGAGTCATGGGTGAAGGAAGCAACCTAACGACTTCAGGATTTTATGATTTTGAAAAGAAATTAAAATCATAGATTTTCATAATGCTATGAAATTGCTGAGGAGTGTAATGAAGGCCCATTTCAAATAATTTTCATTCTTTGCAGTGTGCCCATGAAATAATATATAACATGGGAAGAATATAAGCAAAACATTTCTTAAGAGTCTGAGCTTGTCATAAAACCTACATATTTAGGAAACAAGGGAAATGAAGTTTTAAAATCTTAGTACAAAAATGAGAAAAGGAGGATGCATTATAACAGCAAACTAATATTTGCTATTTTTGTCTCTTAATTGCTAATAGGCTTGCTTCTCCCTAAGATAAATAATTATTTCTCTTTATGGTAATTATGCCATAGAAATTTCATTTGATTATATATTTCAGTAAATCGAGTGATTATAATGTGGATATATTTAAACTTTTTGAAAATTATATTGAAGTCCCACAGTAATTTGTATATTTTAAATTTCCTAGTGGCATCAATTAAAAGTATTTTTTTCCTAACACCCCTTTTTGGTTAATATATATCCTCCATGTATTCCTTTTGTGTATGTTACATTTGTCTACCATAATAAACAGCAACCTAATTAAGCCTAGTAGGATTTCATAAGGCATTTCAGAAAAATTTAAGGACAAATTATCCATCTGTTAAACTGAGTTTCTTACCAGAAGCAACTGTATTGTCTTCAGGTTTTATTTTCAGAAACTAGTAGGTCATCAAAATACATGTAAGGGAACCAGCAGGTGGCATGGTGGTTAAGGCACTGGACACTCCCACATGGCCAACCATGGTTTGAGTCCCGGACCTGGTGGCTTGCTTTCTCACTTTTCTTCTCTCTCGCTCTGTGTGTCTCTCTGTTTACATTTAAATAAATGAACAAATAAATAAAATTAAATAAATTATTTTTAAAAATACATGTGAAAGAAATAAGAGAATTAAAATTTTGGAAATAGATATGGTTTTATTGAATTGGACTATATCTAAATAATAATGAGATAAAATAAAAGGAAGAAAAAGTTCATAGATGTCAGAGCCTCAATGTCATCATCTGAGGACGCATTTTAGCATCTCTTGAGGCCAAACCTAAGAGAAGTAGTTTGTACCAAAGAGTATTTATCTAGTTTCACTAGTGGTGAAACAAAAATGAAAGCATTATTTTCTCTAGTTTTGTTGTGTTCCTAAAATAATTGATGAAGGGGAACCAGCAGTTAGCATAATGGCTATCTTGCTGGACTCCCACGTAGTCAACCGTGGTTTGCTTCCCAGACCCGGTGGCTTAAAACTCACACTGGGCGCATGTGCATGTGTGCCCAAGATCCCAAGAGGAGAATGGAGGAGAAGGGATTGCGGCGTGACCATCCCCCTTGGGGGGTGATTTCTCGCTGTCTCTATGTGTCTCTCTGTCTGTCTGGCGAGCACACGCGCCCTATATGAAAACCTCTCCAAAAAAATAAATTAATAATAATTGATGAAGGATAAACAGCACATTTTGGTAAAGGGTGTTTGAGTAATGTTTGGGGTTTAGACATATATAGCACTGTTTTTTATTATTTTAATTTGCCAGTGGGCATGTGTGCTTATCTCTGTTTGTGACAGGGTGGGGGCGAGGAAGTGAGAAAGCATCCCCATGGAAATGACATGGCACAATCCCTTTCCTCCATTTCTTCCTCCTTTCAGGATTTGGGGTATGTGTGTTTACACACTTGTCATGTTTTTTCAGGTCTTCAGGTCCAGAGCTCAAACCTCACAGTTGGCTATATCGGATCTAGTCACTTTAATGACCATAGATAGCATTGGCTGCCCCAATATATGTCATTATTCAAGAAGACACTTTTTACTCTCATGAGAAAATAGTACACTTAAGAATTTCCAGAAAGATTGTCCTTTTATGTATGATGGTTCTTATTTCTTATAATAAAAAAAGGAGTAATATTTTGCCAGGTTGTAAAGAATTTAAATCCTATGCCTATTAAGGATCTTGATTTATATGTGCCAAGGCACGTATTTTTATTTTTTTAAAAATTATGCAAGAAAAGATTCTTTATACAGATATCTTTTACCAGTTAGAGTCAAACTTTGAAGTTCAGCAGATCTGAACTGAAATTAAGTCTAATTTATTACTAGCTGATAGGTCATAGTCCTTTTTGAGATTGTTCCTTGGGAGGGTGGGTGAATATGTATGAATGAATGAATCAGTCAATAAATCTATCTATCTATCTACATATCTATATGGTTTTAGAGGTTATTTTTTTCTTATTCTGACACTACTCTGGTTAGGTGAGATTTTGAGTAGGTCATTTAACTCCTTTATGTGGTTTCTTTCTATTGTTAAACTTAGATTATTCCCTTCTAATTTAGAATTTCCACTCTCAGGGATTTATCTTTACATAGCTATGCAATGATTTATGCATAAGGATGTTCAAATGTACTACTGTTTACATTGGAAAAACTCTAACTGGCCTGCATGTCTACCAGTAAAAAAATTAATTTAATTTTATCATAGTAATATGATAGGATTATATGTTTCCAATAGAAATGATGATTTATACATTTAACTAATGATACAGCTTGCCATATGGAGAGGGAAAAAAGTTACAAAAATATATAGCATGATTTTTTTGAAACTTAATATATCTTGGCAATATGAATGGAAAAATAATTGTTTACTGTGTCCTGTGTTTGAAACACTGTTTTAAGTGTTTTATGTATATCATCTCATTTCATTTATATAAAGTTATAATAGGCATTGCTATTAATACCATTTTGATTTGAACCTATTGAGTCAAAGTTGTTAAACAACTTGCCCAAAGATATACAATTAATTGTTCCATTACTTGAACCTGAGTTTGCATTGATATTTTTATCACCTGAGAAATCTATGATAATGAAAAATATAATGTTAATAGTGCCCATCTGTTAACATGTTTGATTGAGTACGTGGAAGTTTAGAGATGGTAAGCTTCTCAAGAGCTTAGGCTCTGGTCTTGACTCTGTCACTCACTTGCTGTATAATGCTCCATGACCCCTCTGGTCCTCAATTTCCTCATCTGCAAGATAGAGTTAATAATAATGATTCATTGTTTCTATGAGAATTAAGGAAGTAAGACACTTAAAATGGTACATGAAACACAAAATATTGCTTTAAAAATGTTAAATTCTACTAATACTGCCATTAAGTTAAAAAAGAAAATTAGAATGTGAAATGTGGTTTAACATCTAAACACATTTTTCCATCTTTACTCTGATTTTTGCAGGCCAATATCTCTCTCTAGCATTGCAATATTCATGTTCTCCCAAGGTTACAAATGAGTTAATTCAATATTAAGTTTTCCCCCACTGAAGGCTAGAAAATACTGTTTGAATAGGCTCTCATGTGGAATAAAGCAAGCAAAACAAAACAGCTTTATGTATTTGCGCTCTAATCTCTAGAGATTTTATAGTACTTTACGCTGAGTTATTTGCAAGGCTTTCTCATTGTAGGATTATTGTTCTCAATGGTTTTGGAGAGAGAGTTGCCATCATTTAACAGGAAAGGACGAAATACATTTATATTTATATGTGTGTGTAAAAACGTCACTAAAAGTCATAGTCCTCTTCAGAAGATAATTAGAGGCCTACATTATTTTTTTGTTTTAGGCTTATTTTATTCATTCCACAAATATTTACTGAGTGTTTCCCTATATTTCAAGCATGATTTGATTCTGGGGTCTGTCTGCTCATATTTCCTCCTGTCTACCCAAAGATGTCTGTATGTTATCAATTTGCAGAGCAAATCACCCAAAATCTTAATGGCTTAAAATAATGAGCATGTCTTCTTTCTCACGAGATCTGTGGCCAGGCATTCAGATAAGGCATAGCAGGGGCAACACGTCTGTGTCCATATGTCTGCATCTTCCTTGATGGGAAGACACAAAGGGACTGGAACCATCCAATGGGCTCATTCACTCGAATATTTGGCAGTTAGTGTTGGCCATCTGCTGATCCCTTTACTGGGGCTGTAGTCTGGAATAGCTACATGTGGCTTCTCCACGTGACCTGGACTTCCCACAACATAGAGGTTGAATTCCAAAGGCAGGCATCTGAATACAAAGTGCCAGGCAGAAGTCATATCCTTTTTATGACTTAGACTCAGAAATCAGATTGCACCACATTTGCTTTACATTTCTTGAACAAAGTAGCATGTGTAAACTGTAAAATTCTTTACATGTTGCTTGTTACTGGTGTTCAATAGGGTTGAATGTCAAACTTTCAGTATTTATGAACAATTCAGAACTCTTAACTTTTCTGAGCATGGATTTTCTTCTCTATGGTAGAGAGAACAATGATAGTAAGTACAGCATGGAATTGAAATGATGATTAAGAGAAAACTTATGAGACTTTTGTTTTGAAAAATTTAGTATATTTTATGTTTTTAATGTAAGTTTGAAAAACTTTTTTAAAAATCTGTATTTCTGAAGCAGTAATCTTCATGTATGCCTTATGATGGCCAGCACACGAATTACTTGAGGAAACCTTAGATACAGATTGATGTGAGTTAAATTGCTGCTTTTTTACTACTTATAGTTATGTGATTTTGAAAAAGCTTCTCCTAACTTCTCTGAAATACAAAGTATTTATCTATAAATCATGTGTGTGTATGTATAAATATATAATGTATGTATGTATCTGTTTTTTTCTATATAGATATATCTGGAAGCCTTTCTGTTTTATCATGGGCATTCCTCTTAGAATGCTTTGTGTTTAAGGGAAGTTATAAAGTCCCCGGGCTGGTTTCTGGAACTTGTCAAATTTCATTCTTTGCCAGTGGATGTGCTGAAGCTGGCTCCCACAGACAAGTGAGAGACAATTTTTCTTCAAGTCAGTTTTTAAAATGTTATATTTTAAAAATTATACTTAAAAATATGTATATAGGGTCATTGGAAAAGTCATGACACTTTATTGCATAGAAATATATCATGACTTTTCTGATGACCCCCCCCACCACATACACATACACACACACACACATAATATTTTTTACCTTAGAGCACAGGTAATAGTAACCAGTCACTAATTATAGTTCTTGTTATTGAAGTAAAGGGCACATAAACAGTGACATGATTGTTATAATCTGTAATTGTGACACTGGCAACGATGTCTTAAGTGGTCTGGGAAGTATCCATGTAGGGACATACGCAATCTGACTGAAACAGAACCACCAACAGCTCTGAAGGCACCTTTTTACACAGTGGCCAAATATAGCCTCTTCTAGGATGTTGAAGCAGCTTGCCAGGGCATACAGCCTGGGGATCTGAGTGTGAATTTGATTTCAGTCCTCGCTTAACCTCAGGAGGTTTCCTTTGGCACAGAATAGATTACACAACCATACTCTGTCACTCAGGGCTTTTCTACTTCATGGTATTTTTGCCCTAGTTATTTGTGGTAGAGATCGTTTTACCAGAGTTAAATGCAGTGATGTACTGTAGATAGCCTCACTGGGAAAAAAAGAAAAAAAAAAAAAAGAAAGAAAAGAAAAAAGTCTCTTATATGTAGTATTTGCTGCTACCCATGTTGTAAATGCTTTTGCCAAGGATGAGCTCCAGTTGCCAACATTCTAACAACTGTCCTGCAGAAAAATTGTCTCACTGTTGTCTGTTAGAAGCCAGCTTCAGCATACTCATTGGTTAAAAAGTGAAATCCAGGCAAGTTTCAGAAAAAAGCTCTGGGACTTCATAACTTCCCTTAGACACAATGTGTTCTAAGAGGACTTCTCACTATCAAAAAGAAAGGCTTCCAAAAAAAAAAAAAAAAAAAAAGAAAGGCTTCCAAAGATGAG
>NW_006159609.1:4035490-4064367 GCF_000334495.1 Tupaia belangeri chinensis
CATGAACAACAAAAAAAAAGAATTCAAAAAAAAAAAAAAAAAAAAAAAAAGAAAGGCTTCCAGAGATGTGAACCATTTCTTAGGAACTATTTTGCCTTTCCTTCCTAAATTTTGTCTATTTGCCTGGGGAAAAAAATCTTAATGTTCCTTCCAAACTCTTACCAGTTACTTTATGAAAGACAAGCAGAAACATTTTAGAACGTCACATATCAGGAAATAACTGTGTGTTATAGTACTGGCCCAGTAGTGCAGCAGTTCAGTGGTGTGTGCAGAGAAAGAAAGATCCAACATGGCCAACCAAGTTTGTAATTCTGACCCCAGTGGCTTGAAACACACACTGGGAATATGTGTGAGTGTGTGTGTGTGTGTGTGTGTGTGTAATTCTGATGAGATGGAGAAATGGAGGAAAAGATTCCATCATGGCCATGCTTCATTGAGGGGTTTTCTTTCTCTCTCTGTCTCTCTGTCTCTTGCACCCATGTCTTCTGCAATTAAAAAAATAAAAGAATTAAATACATGTTATAATCATGATTTTAAAAGTAAGTTGCTCCATTCCATGGTTTAGGAGGAGGGGAGACAGGAGGTGATGTCACATATGTTAACTTGTAGTAAAGCCAAGCTACGCTAGCCAGGGCCAGAATAATGTATTGGTTACAACTTGTTAGAACTCAGTGTGTACTATCAGCTCATATGTCCATTTTTTGGTCACAGTTAACAATTTGATGGTAACAGCAAATGTCATTTTTCCCCCATTTATCATCAGCAGTGATTGATAAATTCAAACAAAGAACTTAACTGTTGGGTTGTTTTTAACTTCATTTCTGTTTTTGGTTTGCTAGTCTATATCCTACCACAAAGGAGGTAGAAGGATTCAGATGAAGGCATTTTGCAAAGGGGAAAGCTGTTGGTTAGCAAGCTAGCTGACCCTGCTCCCTCAATTACATTCACTTTAATTCTACAAATATAAATGGGATGTGACATCACCCCTCAGGAAGACTATGGTTTAGAAACTGGACTCAGACAGTTTTATATGACGTTAGGTCACCATTGTAAAGAAATAGTATTACTACTGCTAGTAATAGCAGTACTAGAAGACCGTCATTGGTATTAGTAGACCCTCTGCTACCTACTTGCTATGCAATTTGGACAGTTACTTGATTCCTCTAAGCCTGTTGTCTCATTTACAGAATAGGAATCCTGCCTCACAAGGTAAAGAGAATTTATGTCAAATTTTCAGCACTGTATCTGATAGAGTGGGAGTAAAATGAATGTTATCTACAATTATTAATAGTATCATTATCACATTATTTTTTGAGGATTAAATTAGATAACATCCCTTTAACAGCATTCAAAAAGTACTTAATGAAAACCTCCCTTGTGTTAGGTGCATCTGTAAACTGTCACATATTGACTACAGCATGTGAAGGGATACATACATGTCTATCACTTTCTTTCCCATGATGGTACTCCTTATAGTAAGGACAGAGCTGTAATTCAACAATGATAAAGCCATTAGAGAATCAGAGCAAGAAGAACTCTCACTAGATGCAGAGGATCAGAAATATGTTTGTGAGAAAGGTGCAACTGAGAGAAGCACTGAGGAATAGACGAGGAGGTGCTCAGTTATACCCCAAGTGCAAGCTGTGAATTACATAAATGTGTGCCTGTTGCCACAGGATATCATAGATCTGAATTTGAACTACACCTGTCTCAGAAGCAGAGCTGGAAGTCCATAACTTACCAACACTAGATCATTCAAATGAGTTTTGCATAGACATAAAGATCAATGCTGAAATAAAATGTTAGAAAATAATAACTTTTAAGATAAATACATTGGGCATGTTTAAAAGATCAACCAGTTTTGAAAACTGAAATTTCATGTTCCCAAGTATCATCTGATTTCTTCTTTTACTCTGAAATATTTTGGCATCATTTTTACAAAATGTAAAGGAAACAGGGAAATCACTTGCTTTCTGCAGTGTTTGTTTTGCAAAATCTTTTCAAAAGAACGCTAGGCTGGATGTGCTGGCCCCTGGGGAAAATGGCTTTAGAAAACTTTCAATAAAGCTAATCCTCATTTTTCTCTGCTCATTTGACATTACCTAGTAAGAATGATATGTTACTCCTCTGTGTCATGCCTAATTATTATACAGTTTCTGTCAGTGACGTCAAGTTGGTTGTTCAGGACATGTATTCATTCTCCGTTAGGGTAATCTGCCTTCCCTAGCCATGATGTCTTATAAAAGAAGGGACAACTACATATTTCCCTCCCAGGAATATTTGTGCTCATTCCACAAAACCATCTCTTTATACCAGAGAAGAGATATGCTGTCAGATTTACTTAGTTTATTTGTACATGAGTCAGGCTTCAGTGGCCTTAAAATGAGGGCACCGTAATTCAACCTTAATGGACAAGAATTCATCAGAGCCATGTTCTTAAAGAAAACCCCCTTCATTGAAAGGAGTTAATTCACTATTGGCAGAACAAACAGTGGACTTGGGGTCAGAAAATATAATGTAAATGTTTTATTCTGCCAAAACCTGTCTCTGTGAAGTTCAGAAAAGTCCTGTGGAAACTTTGGACATCTCTCACCCCATTTTTAAAGTAGGGAGATAAGACTGGGTAAACTGTGGAGTCCTTTGGCTTGCTGGAAATACTCTACATGGTGTTTTTAGGAATGATATTTTGAAATACTTAATTGGATATTTCTAATGATAAATATTTTTGTTTGGGACAAAATCTAGTGATATTCTCTCAAGTTAGCAGAAATTTGAGGATAAATGTTAATGAGAGAGACCAGCAGATGGCATAATAGTTACATTGTTGGACTCCCATGAAGTTGTCTGTGATTCAAGTCCTGAACCTGGCAGCTTAAAACTCACTCTGAGTGTGTGTGTGTGTGTGTGTGTGTGTGTGTGTGTTTATGTGTGTGTGCCCAAGATCCCAGGAGGAGAATGGAAGAGAAGGGATTGCAGTTTGACCATACCCCCAGGGATTGATTTCTCAGTTTCTGTCTCTCTGGCACTCTGGCAAACACACAAGCCCTATAGCAAATCTCTCTCTCTCTCTCTCTCTCTCTCTATATATATATATATATATATACGTGTGTGTGTGTGTGTATATATCTATATCTATATAGATATATATATGTATATATAGATATAGATATAGATACACATATACATACAGACATACACACACACAAACTTATACATGATATAAAAATATCAGAATTTAAAATAATTTTTTCAGTTGCTATGAAAGTCATATTTCCACACCCTGACCCTGATTGACTATCTCCCAAATATTTGTCAACACCTGTTATTCTGAGTGCTATTGATTGCATATCTGACACTTTAACTACCCAGAAGCATAAAAATGGAAGGTGCTAAGAATGCCCATGCTTGTCCTCACACTGCATATATTAATGGATTCTAACTTGTTTATCTGATCACCCTTTTTAGAATCTTAAATTGTATGCCCATTACCTTCAGAATATAGTACAAAATCATCAACATACCTCAGAAGTTCCTTTCAAATCTGCCCTCTAATGAGTGACTCATTGGCCTTTTCTGCTACTTCTCTGTACACATTCCAGCCATCCTGATCCTCCCTCATCATTCTGTTTGTAGGTGTTTCTTGTACATGTATTTTCTACTTCTAGGGAGTATGGTCTTTACCATTGATGTAGACATATCTCATGTCTACAAGCATGTGTATTCCCTTTGCTATTATCAAATGTTGTTCTTCATTTTCTATCTTCTACTCTGCCTCAAATTTTAACTTACTAAAATCGTCCCTGACTCCAGATTTCTCCCCAAGCACTAACCTCATTTAATCGCAGTTGTTAGTCAGCAAATCTTTCTTCCCCAGTAGACTATGAACACCTAACAATAGGAACAATGACATTTATTTCTAAATTTTTAGCACATACTATGGCTGACATAGGAAATATTCTTGTTAACATTTTGGTAAATTAAATGAACAAAGGAGGCAATATACTTAGATGAATATTCATTTTATCCTCATCTCTTCTTTGCAATTCTCCTTGGTTTACCCTCACCAATTCCTAGTCATCGCACTTCCTAATATTCCCATTTTGCTATTATCTTTATGCATTTAAATTTAACTGTTTGCCAGCACTTGTGCTTTAAATATTTTATTTAATCTATTTTTATTAGATCATATTTTCTACATACTTTTTGTCTTTTCATAGAACTCTGCTCATGAACAAATGTAGTATTGAACAAATACTATAAAGTGACTTATGGCCAGTCTTCATTAAGCTTTTGGTACGTTTGTCCTTAATTTCCCCCTGGAAATCCTTGCTAGATATTCTCGCAGATGTTTCAATATGAATGGTCTTTGTTATGTGTTCATTCTTCTTTAAATTCACATTATCTATTTTGTCTATAATTAGATAGGAAAAGATGTTAAATCATTTTGCTACAGCAACCTACCATAAGTACTAATAAATATTTAATGGTGGTAATGTTGATTCACTATACGTACAGAATGAGAATAAAGCAGTTGCCACCGTCATGCAATTGAAATCTTCACTGCAGTTTTGTTGCTGCAACTATTGAGACAGTGTGCATAATCTTGCTGTTTCCTAAGGTTTTAATGGTTTAAATGATTTCCTGAATTTTAACTTTAAGTCCAAAGATGTACACATCAGTTATTCAGCTTTGTTGTGCCATTGGCCTGATGTTTTAAGGATAGAAATGGATTGTCCCTGATCTTAAGTTCAGACCCTGAGTCTAAAGGAATTTTCTGTGGCATTCCATATAATGACTTATGGCCAGCTTTCTCCATTCTTTTAATGTGTTCTTAATCAGATTCACTCCCTCTGGAAATCTTTGCCAGATTAATCTTCCTAAACCTTTCTTTATCATCTCATTCCACTGGATAAATCTGTTTAGTACTATATCCGTTGAAGGGAGACTGACATATAGAAATAGTTATACTTGGCATGATAAATATTATAGGGATGGTAACTATAGTCATTCAAGAAAGGTTTAATAAGTCTTTACCCATTGCTTTGTAATGCATTAAGTACTGGGGTATACTGGTTTGGTCCTTGCCTATGTGTTTGGGAAGATTCACAAAGGAAATGTCATTTCAGCTGGTGCTTGAAGGTGAGCTAGGAATTTACTATCTGATTTGAATTTTCTAGTAATTCCTTACATCTATCAATGACTCTCTCTGCTCTCTAAAGCAATGTGGAATAGTTCTGTAAGGCTAAATGGCAAGGATTAATTTTTAAAGCAAAATGGAATAATAAAGCAAAAAATGAAATTTTATTTAGTGTATTAAACTTTTAAACTGCACATATTTTACAGATATTTTAGCATCTACTTGGTAAATTTAATTTTTTTTTAAATATAAGTAAGTTTGGGAGCCAGTACTTTAAAGAAAAGTTAAGCTGCTAAAGTATGTCTTGATTTAATCCCAGGATAAAAAACCCAGTTATGAGCAAAACTGGAAGTATTGAAAAGGCACTTATCTTAAACACTAGCAGCAGCTCTGGCTGCAGTGGGAGTAAGGGAGTTAAAGGCAAAGATATAAGAATATGGTGATTAGAGTCTTCACTTGGTGTGTTAAATCAGTGTAGCCTGGGTGTGTACGTGGGAGATTTGGTGTGTGGAGGGGATATTCACAGGGAGGATTATTGTTGTTCTTCACTTGGCTGAGTTTAAATGGAAGGGCTAGAACAGAGAGTGGGAAAATAAGCATTCCCCTCTTCCTTTGGGAAATTCAAAACTAGCCAACAAGATCCAATTATTACACATGGAAGTCAAGGGACCGTTTTATGGTAATTCAGCCTACTTAATCACATGTGCACTAAACCCAAAGTTGTCTACTCAATCCAGGAAGACATCCCCAATTTCCTCCATATGGTAATTGGTTTCTGCATTATAAAATGTGGTATCATAAAGAGAGTAAAATAATGTTTACTGAGAATTTACTCACCACCAGGGAGTGTGCACTTTACTTTGAGACTTATTTTCATTTGATCCTATAATAGATCTTCACAGTAGGTATTGTTTTTAAACTTTAGTTTTCTAGTACTTTAGCATTACTAATTTTCAAGCTTAATATAAAGTTGAAAGGTAATATGATGAGCATCTTATTTCTTGGATTCAGTAATTGTTAACAGTATGATCAATGTGATTTATCTTTTTATCTGTTGAATTATCAATTTGTTGATATACCTTTCTCCCTCTCTCTGAGTGGATCACTAGATTTGTTCTTACAGAATCACTTGAAAGTAAGTTGAAGGTACAGTGATTTCAATATCTATGAAACCCTTATAGTATTACCATACACAAAAGACAATTAACAATTACATCCTAGTATTATTTATCATATTCAGATTCCCCAATTATTCTCCCAGATTGCTATAACCGTTTATAGCATTTTTTTCCTAAAACAGATCCAATTATGGTCCATACATTAATGTTGGTTCTTATGTCTTTAGTATGTGTTAATCTAAGAGTCTCCCCAACTTCTTTTTCTTGACACTGACTTTTTTTTTTTTTTTTACCAAATTTGAACATTTTATGGGTCTTTGCCTTAGGGCACACGTGCTCTCAGGAGAGAGAGAGAGACAGTAAGAGAGAACGTGAAAAATCACTCCCTGGGGGGATGGTCATGCTGAAATTTCTTCTCCTCCAGTCTCCTCCTGGGATCTTGCATACACATGCACACACATCAGCATGAGTTTCAAACCACCAGATCTGGAACTTGAACTGCAGTCAGCCATATGGGAGTCCAGAGATGTAACCACTATACCATCTATTGATCCCAAGGTTAACTCCTTTAATTTGGCTTCTGTATTCTGGAACTTTCTTTGCTCCAGATATAGAATTGGCCATTTATCCAAGGAACTCTGGCTTATTTTAGTAGAAAATGATAAATAGAGATAAAGATCTTGGTACTTATTATGCTCATTGCTACTGGGACATCATTTATTCTTAGGTCCTTTCAGCAGAGTCAGGAAATACATATATTTTTAAATGTCATAAGTATATATTGATATTTCCATATCAAATCTAGCATTACATGTTATCTCCTTAAAATTCCTTGACCTTATAGTTGTAGCTTCTTTTTCTTACACTACAATTTTTGTTTTCCTAATAATATTTTTACTTAGTTGCTTTATCCTGTGCTATATACCAAAAGCTTTAAAAGTACAACAGTAATAATGATACAAAATAAACAATGAAACATATTGAGTTAAATTCAGAGTTTTGTGCAGCTTCCTTTTTTCTTAGTACACATCCCACATAAGATGAACTGTACTCAAGTGTTTTGCAATGATTATCTTCTTTCTGTGATTAAATTACCATTTTAAGTAACACATAATTATGTTATATTGTTTTAGTTTCTTTGCATATTTAGAATTGACTATTTTACTTTCCTTTTTTTCTTTTTTTTCTTTTTTTTTTTTTATAGACCACAGATTAGTTTATTTTTAATACCCATCATGCCATGAATTCATAGGGAATAGGTTCCAGTAGCTCAGGCTCCTTTCCATTGGTTCTCACAAAGTGTGCTTCTCTGGGTGGAGCAGGCTGGTGCTTTAGTTGAACCCAGGTACCTTTCTCTTTGGCTTCTTTCTTTTTCTGGTCATTTTCCTTCACACGTTTTAGGAAGCTATCTCTGCTCTTAGAATGTTTAATATGCTCAATATGCACATTGATTCTCTTGGCAAGAATCTTGCCCTTAACTTGTTTGTTCACAACAATGCCAACAGCATGGTGGGTAACATTGTAGACTCTTCCAGTTTTGCCATGGTAACATTTGTGGGGCATTCCTTTTTGAACAGTACCCATTCCCTTAATGTCTACAATATCACCTTTCTTGTAGATTCGCATATATGTCACCAAAGGAACAAATCCATGTTTTCTAAAAGGCCTAGAGAACATATATCGGGTGCCTCTCCTCTTGCCCTTTGTGTTCGTCATTTTGGTTAATTACTGGAAGATGGCGGTTCCGGCCAAAAGGTCTTTTTTTCTTTTCAAAGAGGTTTTTGCCTTAGGTCACGTACACTCACTGAAGAGAAAGTCAGAGACAGAGACGGTGAGAAGGAAAGCGAGAAATCACTCCCCATCCCCACTCCCACCCTTCTGGGGATGATGGCTACACCACAGTCCTTTCTCCTCTGTTCTCCTCCTGGGATCTTAGAAATGCACACACATGCGCCCTGTTTGAGTTTCAAGCCACTGGGTCTAGGACTCAAACCACAATTAGCCATGTGGGAGTCCAGTAATATAATCTCTACACCACCTGCTGGTCCCAGCATTTTGCTTCTCTTAAATTTTGTTTTGAATATTTACATGAGACAGAAATAAAAACTATATTAAAATATGTAGTAGAGGGGCCAACAGTTGGCATAGTGGTTGAAATGCTTCCATCTTCTGTTGCCCACATCCCCCTTTACGTGCAGTCTGATTATAATTCAGTGTTAAAATAAGGTACTTTTAAAAAAGAAAAGGGTTGCTTAAAGCAATTATAATTTTCAAAAACAGTTATGTTCTGACTAAAAATCAGCATTACTATATGTGGAGATGAATAAAATAGTTATAAACAAAAGCTATTAAAAAAAAAAAACCAACAAACTTTAAAACCAAGTTGTTACTAGTACGTGAACGGCTAGGAGCCACATGAAAACCACAGTTTGAATTCCTGGTCATCCTGAAAAACATATCAGATACTTGGGGGAGCCCAGAATCCTGAAAAGCTGGAAGGTCAGGGAAGGGAGATCACTGCATGAGATCACTGCCTGAGATCACTGCATCATCGGTGCTTTCTCTCTTCTCCTCTGTCTCTCTTTTTCTTTCTCTCCTACACGCACACATGCTTTCTACCATGAAAAGAAAGGAAGGATATTCTTTATATAGTCACGCACTGCATAATGACGTTTCAGTCGACAACAGACTACATATGTGATAGTGCTCCTATAGGATTACATACATAGAGGGGCCAGCAGTTGGCATAGTGGTTGAAATGCTGAACTCCCACATGGCCAACCATGGTTCAAGTCCTGGACCTGGTGGCTCGAAGCTCAAGCTGAGCATGTGCGTGTGCATGCCCAGAATCCCAAGAAGAGAAGGAATTATAGCATGGCAATTTCCCCCCCCGAGGGGGGGTATGACTTCTCACTTTCTCTCTCAGTGTTTCTCTCCTCCCCCCTTTTTCTTCAGTGAGCACATGCATCCTATGACAAAAACTTAAAAACAAAAAAGATTACACAGAAATAGAGCTGGAATATTCCTATTGCCTAATGAAGTCCTAGACTCCGCAGTGTTATATAGCATAGCATTACTTTTGTGGTAATGCTGGTATAAACAAAACTAATGTACTACTACTTGTATAAAAATTAAAACACAGGGCTAGGAGGTGGCATGATGGTTAAGATGCTGGACTCCCACATGGCCAACTATGGTTCAAGTCCCAGATAAGGCAGCTTGAAAATCATGCGAAGTGCATGTGCCTGCATGCCCAAAATCCCAAAAGGAGAATGGAGGAGAAGAGATTTTACCATGACCATCCCCCCTGGAGAATGATTTCACACTTTCCCTCCTTCTGTCTCTCTACAGTGAGCACACACACCCTAAGGAAATTCCCCCCCTTAAAAATCATTATTGCACATATAATTACACACAGTGCAAAATACTTAATAATGATAATAAACTACTATGTTACTGGCTTCTGTATTTATGATACCATATTTTTATTTTCATTTTAAAGTCTACTTTATCTTGATTACATTGCTTTCTCTTATGCTTGATTTGATCTCATATTGTTTTGCTCATCATGGACCTTCCAGGGGAACAAGATATGGAGGTTGACAACAGTGGTCATGACAATCCTGACCCCATTTAGGCCTAAGCTAAGGTGTATGTTTGTGTCTTAGTTTTTAACAAAAAAAGTTTAAAAAGTAAAGAATAGAAATGAAAAAAAATAGAATAAAGATATAGAAAAAAAGAGAATAGTTTTGTACAACTTTACAGTGTGTTTTAAGCTTTTATTACAAGAATCAAAAAGTTAAAAAAATGATTTAAAAGCTTAGAAAGGAAAAAATTACAGTAAGCTAGGGTTAATTTATTATTGAAGAAAGAAAATACATTTAGTATAACTTAAGTTTACAATGTTCATAAAGTCTAAGGGAATGTCCAGTAATATCCTAGGCTTTCATTTACCACATATTCACTGACTTACCCAGAGCAACTTTCAGTCCTGCAAGCTCCATTCATGGTAAGTGCCATGTGCAGGTGTAGCGTTTTTAATCTTTTATATCACATTTTGATTCTATATGTTCTAGTTTTAGATATGTTTAGATACACAAATACTTATAATAGTGTTACAATTGCCTGTTGTAGTCAGTATAATAACAAGCTGTTCAGGTTTGTAGCCCAGGAGCAGCAGGCTATCCCATGTAGCCTGAGTATTTAGTAGGCTACGACATCTAGGTTAGTGAACATACACTCTGTGATATTTGGACAAGGTTGAAATTGATTAACATTAACAACACATTTCTAAAACGTATCTTCACTTTGTGATGCCTGACTATGTATATTAAAAATAGCATACTTCCATGTATTAGGTTGTCAGGAAAGTCAACTCATTTTTGCATAGAGAAATACAAAAAATGTGTCATGATTTTCCTAACAACCTAGTATAATAAAGCAAGGTGGAAAATGAAGGCTACTATCTTGGGAAAATGGCATTTATGGTCAACTTTTATAATTAGTTATTTTTATATTTTTCCATTTTGTCATTTAGTATTTCTTTCCACAAAAGTAAAAACACATGTGTGTGCCCATGTGTATAAACATAAAACTGAAAGTATACATGTGGCTTATATATGTATATGAAATCTTATTTCCTTTCTTTTCTTGTGGAAAGGTAAATGTGTAACTACTTTACACATTTAAATATACAGAATATCATTCCATAACAGTTTATAGAAATTATCTTCATTCTTTTCATAACCACATAACATTTCATTGGCTGGATAACTAATGTCTTATTCAGCAAGTTCCCTGCTAGATCTTTGGAATCCTTCAATCTTCTACTATTGTTATAATGCCCTCACAAATAGCATCATGTGTTTGCTGTTTTATATTTCTGCTGTCATGGCTGTAGAGTAGATTCCTAGAAATGGAATTTCTGGATTGGAGGGAACACACACATTTAAATTTGTCAGGCTTTGTCAAATGCACTCTCATAGGGACCGTAATACTTTGTACTTCCCCAGGAAGTAGATGAGGATGCCTACTTTCTTCCTGCCAACACAGTGTGTTATCAAACACTGGAATTTTTTGCCAATCTGATAGTATGAAAGAGTATCTCATAGGAATTTTGTTTTTCTTTTGCGTGATACTGAACGTCCTTTCATATGTTTGAGGGCCATTTTGTTTCTTTTTATGTGTATTTAGTCTGTTGATATCTTTGGCTCACTGTTTTCTTTGGCCTTTGGTAGTTTTCTTTCAGCTCTCTAGGGACTCTTTTATATGAAAGTGATTAGATAGATCTTTGTGCCTATGATGTACATTGCAAATATATTTCTACATTTTGTTATTCATCTTTTGAAAACATATGTCTTCCCTTTTGTTGTGAATGGATTTTTACATCATAGTTACAATATAGCATAGCATTACTTTTGTGGTAATGCTGGTATAAACAAAACTAATGTACTACTACTTGTATAAAAATTAAAACACAGGGCTAGGAGGTGGCATGATGGTTAAGATGCTGGACTCCCACATGGCCAACTATGGTTCAAGTCCCAGATAAGGCAGCTTGAAAATCATGCGAAGTGCATGTGCCTGCATGCCCAAAATCCCAAAAGGAGAATGGAGGAGAAGAGATTTTACCATGACCATCCCCCCTGGAGAATGATTTCACACTTTCCCTCCTTCTGTCTCTCTACAGTGAGCACACACACCCTAAGGAAATTCCCCCCCTTAAAAATCATTATTGCACATATAATTACACACAGTGCAAAATACTTAATAATGATAATAAACTACTATGTTACTGGCTTCTGTATTTATGATACCATATTTTTATTTTCATTTTAAAGTCTACTTTATCTTGATTACATTGCTTTCTCTTATGCTTGATTTGATCTCATATTGTTTTGCTCATCATGGACCTTCCAGGGGAACAAGATATGGAGGTTGACAACAGTGGTCATGACAATCCTGACCCCATTTAGGCCTAAGCTAAGGTGTATGTTTGTGTCTTAGTTTTTAACAAAAAAAGTTTAAAAAGTAAAGAATAGAAATGAAAAAAAATAGAATAAAGATATAGAAAAAAAGAGAATAGTTTTGTACAACTTTACAGTGTGTTTTAAGCTTTTATTACAAGAATCAAAAAGTTAAAAAAATGATTTAAAAGCTTAGAAAGGAAAAAATTACAGTAAGCTAGGGTTAATTTATTATTGAAGAAAGAAAATACATTTAGTATAACTTAAGTTTACAATGTTCATAAAGTCTAAGGGAATGTCCAGTAATATCCTAGGCTTTCATTTACCACATATTCACTGACTTACCCAGAGCAACTTTCAGTCCTGCAAGCTCCATTCATGGTAAGTGCCATGTGCAGGTGTAGCGTTTTTAATCTTTTATATCACATTTTGATTCTATATGTTCTAGTTTTAGATATGTTTAGATACACAAATACTTATAATAGTGTTACAATTGCCTGTTGTAGTCAGTATAATAACAAGCTGTTCAGGTTTGTAGCCCAGGAGCAGCAGGCTATCCCATGTAGCCTGAGTATTTAGTAGGCTACGACATCTAGGTTAGTGAACATACACTCTGTGATATTTGGACAAGGTTGAAATTGATTAACATTAACAACACATTTCTAAAACGTATCTTCACTTTGTGATGCCTGACTATGTATATTAAAAATAGCATACTTCCATGTATTAGGTTGTCAGGAAAGTCAACTCATTTTTGCATAGAGAAATACAAAAAATGTGTCATGATTTTCCTAACAACCTAGTATAATAAAGCAAGGTGGAAAATGAAGGCTACTATCTTGGGAAAATGGCATTTATGGTCAACTTTTATAATTAGTTATTTTTATATTTTTCCATTTTGTCATTTAGTATTTCTTTCCACAAAAGTAAAAACACATGTGTGTGCCCATGTGTATAAACATAAAACTGAAAGTATACATGTGGCTTATATATGTATATGAAATCTTATTTCCTTTCTTTTCTTGTGGAAAGGTAAATGTGTAACTACTTTACACATTTAAATATACAGAATATCATTCCATAACAGTTTATAGAAATTATCTTCATTCTTTTCATAACCACATAACATTTCATTGGCTGGATAACTAATGTCTTATTCAGCAAGTTCCCTGCTAGATCTTTGGAATCCTTCAATCTTCTACTATTGTTATAATGCCCTCACAAATAGCATCATGTGTTTGCTGTTTTATATTTCTGCTGTCATGGCTGTAGAGTAGATTCCTAGAAATGGAATTTCTGGATTGGAGGGAACACACACATTTAAATTTGTCAGGCTTTGTCAAATGCACTCTCATAGGGACCGTAATACTTTGTACTTCCCCAGGAAGTAGATGAGGATGCCTACTTTCTTCCTGCCAACACAGTGTGTTATCAAACACTGGAATTTTTTGCCAATCTGATAGTATGAAAGAGTATCTCATAGGAATTTTGTTTTTCTTTTGCGTGATACTGAACGTCCTTTCATATGTTTGAGGGCCATTTTGTTTCTTTTTATGTGTATTTAGTCTGTTGATATCTTTGGCTCACTGTTTTCTTTGGCCTTTGGTAGTTTTCTTTCAGCTCTCTAGGGACTCTTTTATATGAAAGTGATTAGATAGATCTTTGTGCCTATGATGTACATTGCAAATATATTTCTACATTTTGTTATTCATCTTTTGAAAACATATGTCTTCCCTTTTGTTGTGAATGGATTTTTACATCATAGTTACAAAGCTTTCTTTGTCTTAAGTTGTAAAGGAATGAATCATGTACGTCTCTTCTTCTAATACTTTGTGTATGGTGTATCTATGTATACATATGTATTTTTTACATCCAACTCTCATGCATTTGTTCTAGTGTATCACACAGGTATTAATTTCATTTTATCTTTTATGAAATGGCTATCCACTTGTCTTACTATCATTTTTTTTCAAAATCCATCTTTTCCCACTGCTTTGAGATGTTACTATTATTATATGGAAAGTTTCATACATATTTGGGTCCTTTTTAACCTTCTCTTGAAAATTAATCTAAGTAATATGCCATTATCAGACTGTTTTGGTCTTAGATTATTCTAGTCTCTCCCCTTTTTACAAACAAATGAGGAAACAACTGCTTAAAGAGAAAAATGTTTTGCTCAGGGTCAACTTATACTAACAGAAATGTCAGAGCTAGGATTTGATCCATAACTATCCCATCTTGATAGGATTTAAATACACTTCTAAGGGAGCCAGCAGGTGGCCTACTGATTAAAGCAGTGGACTCCTACATGTCTGTGGTTCAAATACCAGACCCAGTGGCTTAAAAAACATGCCAGGTGTGTATGCCTCCATGCCCAAAGTCCTGAGATAAGACAGGAGGAGAAGGGACTGTGGCATGGCCATCCTCTTGGGGAAGTGGGGAGGTGATTTCTCACTTTCTCTTTTTCTGTGTATTTCTCTCTTTCTCCAGCAAGTGCATGTTCCTTATGGCAAAAACCTAAAATAATAATAATAATTAATAAATATACTTCTAGACAGAATCTTTGTCTCAATTATGTTAGTTTACCTAGCATAGACATTGTTATCAAAGGAATGCCCTGAAAAAGTGGTGATATTTGGTCATAAAAGGCAAAAATCAAGAGCAGAGCTTTTGTAGCACAAAATAACTATTTTGTTAAAAGCCTCCTTCTGATCCCTTTCCCAATATATGGGGTGTCCTGTACACTACTAGGTGGTCTGGGAAGTCATGAAGCGTTTTTCTGTGTAAAAACATGTCATGACTTTCCAAAGACCCAATATTATTCCAAAAACTCTCAACCCTTAAAGAAGTAGGATTTTAGAACCAGCAGTTGGCGTAATGGTTATGTCACTGGACTCCTATGTAGTTGACCATGGTTCGATTCCTGGACCAGGTGGCTTAAACTCATGCCAGGCATGTGTGTGTGCATGCCCAAGATCCCGAGAGGAGAATGGAGGAGAAGGCATTGTGGCCATCATCCCTGGGAGGTGATTTCTTGCTTTCTACCTCTCTGTCTCTCTCTTGTCTTTCTGGTGAGTGCACATGCCCTATAGCAAAAACCTCTCCAAAAAAATAAATAAATAAATAAAGTGGGATTTCATATGCATACAAACTAGCATATATATATATATATGCTATGCAAACTTGAAACTGATCTGAACTATAATAGAACTTGGAGACAAGGAGAGAGTCTTGATCATTGTCTTTTATGGCTTATATTTTAATATCCATGTAGGGGAAGAATTTCTATAATGAGAGCATCCTTTTACAAACATGAAATAAGAAGATGATCCACTGGTAAATAGATGTGAGGCATATAAATGCTGCTTGCCTAATGTTGAGCAGTTTAAAACAAAAACAAAAACCCACTGGCAGGAGCCATCTGGTCCTGGCAACTTTCCCGGTTAAGCACTTTTAATTGCTTCTGTGATCTTGGTGGGTTGGTGTGCCATGGTTTCCAGGGATTTGGGAGAATTGACCTTTATGAAGTAATCACAGTTCGTTGTCTAAAAGAACTCTGAGTTACCAAAGCAGGCAACACGTCCTGCTGTGGAACCCCAGTAATGAGAGTGGATCAAATGTGTGATGCTTTCCTCCTTGAATTAACTACACTATGATATTCTACACTGGGGCATTCCAACAACCAAGAACATCCAGCCTGGAATGTTCTGTAAGCTTTGACAGTGAATCATAAATCTGGAATTGTCTGTAAGTGAAATCTATTTATTGTTAGAGTCACTCTTGTGACTCCCAGGTCTCTTCTCGATGAGTCATCTCGAGAGTTTTGCATACTGCTTGGGAGAAGAGATTTCCTGATACAGCACTCACTGATGTATATGTTTCTTTGTCATCTATTGAATCGTCGATAGCCATGATATATTTTTTATGTAAAAATGAGTCATGACTTTTCTGACCACTCAATATATCTACTTTGAATTTCAACCAGAAGTTTTGTTCGAGTCTGCTGTAGGCTAGTTCTCTCATTTTCAATTATTATTATTAATAATAGTAGTTAACATTTATTGAGCAATTACTACATGCCAAGCACTATAGTAAATATCTTTTATCTCTTTCCTCATCTTGTCTTCACAATGCCATATGATGTAGATACACTTATAATTTTTGCTGGATAGTGAAAAGCTAAAGTTCTACACTAGTGAAAAACTTGCTTAAGAGCAAAGGGATAGTAGATGATAGGACCACTAGAGCCAGGTCTCTGTTATGTCAATGCCCATGCTCCTAAGGGTTGTAGAGGGAGAATGTGTGATACGGGATATAAAGTCTGTGCCCTCTATCATATAGCTAAATTCTTACAAAGCCAGAGTTAGTACTGGTTGTCTATTGTCTTCCTAACACTGAGAAGCCATTGGTAACGAGGTCAGAAACCTAAACCTGAAGCTTAATGAACCCAGGAATCATTTGCCTCCTCCTCTTAGTTGTTTTATTAATACCTCTGTTGTAGCAGCTTTAGTTCTGCATATTACTTTCTGTTGACATGTTAATCTATCTGACAACAATGTGCAATACTGAGACCGGGATCCTATATTATTCATTTATGCATTCAGAGTAACCCCATAGCCCCTCATGTATAGTAGGTTCTCAATAAATGTTTGTTGAGTAAGGGAATATAATTACTGATGCAAATTGGCTCTGTAGCTCACAGTAGGATAGTTCGTTACAGGTATAACAATTTCTGAATACATTAGCGTAAAATCACATTGAAACTTGACATTTGATGTATGTTGCTATCTATGTAACTGCTATTCTTTTCACCAAAGGTGAATTTATGTTTATGCCTGAAATGGAGGAAAGGAGGACATAGATGACATTTCCCTGTTGTCCCTCACTGGTTGATCAGGTCTGGGGTTATTGACCTAGTGATCTTTTATTACAGTTAATAATGAATTTTATAAAAATAGCACAAATCATGGCCAGAAACTTTGTTATCAATAATAGTTTTTTAAAAGTGCTAGAAACCCAAGATGGTGTTCCATATTGGAGATTCTCTTCTTGGTATATTATGTATCATTCATTCATTCATTTATCCAATATGCATTGGATATCAAACATAGGGTAGGCCCTAAGGCTATGGAGATGAATTGAGGATAATCTCTTTCCTCAGCAAACTCATAATATGTGGGTATCATGATTGGATAATTAAAATTTAATGAGTCCAGGTAGGAGGGTCATTCCATCTACAAAGAAATAATAATCCATCAATGCCTTCTCTCTTCGCCTTGCCCCAAGTGCTGCTGAGTTCAGAAACCTTCTGCCAATTATTGGCTTCCAGATGAGAGTATCAGGAGTGCAGCTCTCCACACAGAAGACCTACAGGAGACCTTTCCTTGAGATATCATCTCTTTTTCTTTTTCCCTTCCTCCTGCTCTTCAAACTTCTCTGATATTTCTGAGAAGAATGAACCATACGCTGACACCATTGCTCCTGACTTCTTTTTATTTAGAGCAGCTGGGTTCTCAGAGGATGCATCCCATGAGGCAAACTGTCATAAACAAGCCTCTGTCCGATAAAGGAACTTTGTGTTAATAGGAAAAAACAAAAATAAAAATTTAAAAAAAGGAAAGAAAACAATGATGCCCTGGGAAATAGAAGAACAAAGTCTGTGAGCTGCCTCTGCTCCTCAGTGTGACTTGAGCAAGGGTATGAACCTCCTTGAGACTCAGATTTTTTATTCCTAGGGTGAGGGAGGTGGGTTAGAGTCTCTTTCTTGCTCTAATATTCCGACTCTGCAGGTTTCTTTGTAATCTACCTACCCCCATCTCTGCATGTGACGGTTCTAACAGTTACCCATATATCACTAAAAATTTGGTATAATTTGAAACTCTTTCTTCATTGCAACAAGATTAGATATATTTATATGTATCCTGCTAAACTCTTTGTAGGTTCTGTAACCTCTCTGAATAAGATCGAGGCCAGTTGTAAGTAGGCCACTAATACTTCTGCTCAACTCAAGTCTAATTAAAGTTAGACACATTATTGAATTTTTGTATTTTCAGCCCCTAGTGGGGGGTGATGTAATTGCTTCCTGTTCAGCCTTGAAAAATAAAAAAGAGTAATAAGCCGTTCATCCCTAATTATCTTTTTAGTTTTGTGGAGTCAAACAGACATCCCTCTAAATACCAATACATATTTTGCCCTAAATGTGAAAAAGTGATTAATCATGACTTTCACACCTTTTACAAGAATGGCAAGTGTATTTGTATGTTAACATAAGGTCATTTCTCAGTCATTGGACAAGCAGTGCATTGAGAGAGGCTGAGTGATGAGTTTCTGCTGCCTGGAAAATTTGTTATATACCTGTTTAAAAAAATTGTCATATTTGTCAATTTCAGCTCTTTTATATATTTATTTACACTATTAAGTAGTTGAGGTGGAAAAGTGTTTTTTTGTTTTTGTTTTTGTTTTGTTTTACAGTTAGTATTTTTTTTTTTTTTTGGAGCGGTTTTTCGCTATAGGGTGCGTGCGCTCGCCAGACAGAAAGAGAGAGACATAGAGACAGAAAGCGAGAAATCAACCCCCAGGGGGGATGGGTCACGCCACAGTCCCTTCTCCTCCATTCTCCTCTTGGGATCTTGGGCACACATGCACACGCACCCGGCATGAGTTTTAAGCCACCGGGTCTGGGACATGAACCGCAGTCGACTATGTGGGAGTCCAGCGACATAGCCATTACGCTAACTGCTGGTCCCTACAGTTAGTATTTACAGTTGCAAAATGGGATGTCTAAGAATAGCAGAGACAGAGGACTTTGATGTACTGTTAGGAAGCTTCTTAGTTGTTTAGTTTGTGGTTAGAGTTCCTGACTATCTGGGAGCCACTTTGATAAATGAGTTTTTTTCCCTTTAGTGGGTAAGAAGGCTTTGTAAAAAAAAAATGCTGAAATTATTCTTTGCAGTTTATAGAATTATAATAGTTGTTGAGGACCTATGGATCATTTAGTTCAGTCTTTTCATTTTACACATGAGAAAACCAAGGCATAGAGAAGCTTAGACTCTACTTGACATTGCTGACAATTAGTAGCAGAACCAATCTAAAGACCATGATTGTCTTTCTAGCTTTTTTTCCCCCTATCATCTGAACTGACTTCTCTATGATTATAGAGACTCATTCAATCTTTCATTTATTCAGACTTTTACTGAATTAGTGTTATGTGGCAAGTGTTGTACCACATGCTAGATACACAACAATAAATACAATATGGTTGCCGCCCCCCCACCCCCGAACTCACTCCTCCATTGATCAGAAAAGCTATAAATCAGCACCCTTTTTCCTTCTACCACAGTAAAATTCTAGGATAAATTGATCCCAAACAATTATGTTAAAGCCCTATCCATTCACTTTTAACCTTAGGCTCTTCATGTTTTAAATTACTTCTAAGTTCTTACAGCTTTCTTTGAACTTTATCAAGGCTTCAATGAAGTCCTGACAATATTAAGCTCATTATTTTTGATTGATTCTTTTAACATCTTTGGATTGCTTCCTATACATGATTAATTGACAGGTTAATTAACTTCTCCCCATTTCTAGCCATTTATTTAAAATTATCTAAAAGGATAATTTAAATTAAAGATTTTTCAGAAGCATTTATTCTTCACCTAGTACTCTTGCAGTTAATATAGTCATGAGACATACATATAGAAAAGATACAGCAGAGAGGCAAAAGGAAGGCCTGTGGAAACACAATGGCCTAGATTTCAGTTCTAGGTGCTCGAACTGCTACAAGTTCAGCAGCAGTCATCTTACCTTAAATTCTGAGTTTCTGTTTCCTTTAGCATGAAATGGTAATATTTGCTTTGAATTGATTTTAGGATACTAAGATGAGATAGGACATACATAGTGCATAGTATAGGGCTGGAAGAAAGTGTACCCAATGAATAATAGTTATACCTCCTAACCTTTGTGGATTAAAATTTCACATTGTTATATTTTTGCTATCTTTTAAATTCCTCAAGCTATTTTAGTGAATAGAGATGGTTTATGCTCTTGTACAAGCAGACTTTTAAAATTTTCTAGAGGTTATTCTATTTATTTCTCTCCCTTTGGATGAAACTAATTACAAGCTATTACACATATGTGAAAGCTACTTCTTGAAAAAAATGTTCAGTGCATCCCTCGCAGGGTGGTGCAATGAAATAATTTATCCTCTTATACTATGAATTCAGGAAAATTGCTCTACTTGATCAGCTTTACATTCTTGATCTCTATGGGATAATAGTTTTACAGGGATATTCACTGATCTTATTCCTCACTGTACCATCAGCAATAAAGTGGTTAGTGCATAAAACATACTCAGTAAAGCTTCTTGAATGAATTAGGATTTTATGAGACTGAAATAAAATTATATACACACACACATGCCCAATTTAATAAATGAATGGCCCAAAGTCATTTATTAATGCTTGATATAATAGTGTTAAGAATAATATAATTCATGATGGGTTTATCAGCTAAATATAATTTTCCTAATAGGAAAGCTAAATTACAGGGCACCCTCAAGAAAATGAACTGGAATTTGAGAGAGCTTATATATGATACCTGAACTAACTGTGTGGTATAAAATTTAAGTCTTTATTCTTGGAATGCTGTCTCTAAAACACTCTCTAGGTATCAGTGGTCATTGTTTTCATTTATTTGCTTACCTTATGGAGTTAATAATATCCAAATGTTAAAACTGAGAAGAACATAAAATAACACTATGTCCTAATCTCAATAAATAAAGATGAATAGATACTAAATAAAATACCTCCTACAACATTCAATAGTCGACTGAAAAATCATCTATTTAGAATAAATAGAGTTTACCAATTGTTAGACAGTAACACAGTAGTAATGCAACTGGACCCACATGGAAAAGGTCCTAGGTTCACATTCTGAGATCTTCTTGAGCACGCTGAGGGCATATTGGCTAAGATGAGGGCTGGATCATGGCATGAAGACCCCAATGGGGATGCTTCTTTCTCTCATTCTGTCTGTCTCTCATTCTCATGGAAGAAAAATATAAATCTAAGAAATAGAAAATGAATAAATGGGGTTTAATCCTTAGAAGGCAAAGAAGATCAATTAGAAATCTATAATTATAAAACATGACATTAAAGATAAAATTTTCTGAACATTCTAGAACAAGTTGAAGTCTTTCAATAAAACTCATTCCTATCAAAAGTTCTTAGAAAACCTAGAATAAAAAGCTACATACTTAACATTATAAAGACTATTTCAAACTAACAATCTCTACCATGATTAATGTTGAAAGACTAAAAGAATTCCTGTTAAAGTTGAGAAAAGGGAAAGATGCCTATCATACCTACTATGCTTTCACATTATCTGAAATTTCTGACTGAAATATTACACAAAATAGAATTTTATATACATATATACATATATACACACACAGACACATATATATATAGCTCAGATGAATGATTAAATTACTGTATTTTTGCCAAAAACTTGAAATGAGCCAGATATATCTATTAAAACACCAATTCCTTTACTAATTATCAATAGAGAAAATTAAATTTTAAATATTCCATTCATAATACCCAAAACAAAACACACACAAAAAAGCAACATACCCAGGAGTAACTCTAGTGTGTTAGAATTTCTTCCTTCTTTCCTTTCTTCCTTCCTTGCTTTCTTTCCTTTCCTCCCTCCCTCCCTTCCTTTTTTTGCCAGAGGGTATATGTGCCCCAGAGAGGAAAATAAAGAAAATGCACCTAACGGGGCCTGATCATGCCAGAATCCCCCCCCCTTTTTTTTCCCATTCAGTGAGGATCCTGGGGATCCACTCACACATACCCAGTGAGTTCTTCAAGCTGTCCAGCCCAGAAGACTTGAACTGTTGTTGGACACTTGGTGCAATCCTACTGTACAGTGTTTAATCACTGCGCTACAGGGCTGGCTCCAATATAGAATACAGACAAAAATAAATTGTTTTTTTAAAGATTTTGCCACAGGGCATGAGCACTCACTGGAGAGAGACAGAAGGAGACAGTGGGAAGGTGAGAAATCACCCCTCAGGGGAGATGGCCATGCCACAATCCCCTCTTCTCCATTCTCCCATTGAGATTTAGGGCATGTGCTCACATGCACCCAAAGTGATTTGTAAGCCTCTGCATCCAGGACTCAAACCATGGTCAGCCATGTGGGAGTCCAGTGCCTTAACCACCGTGCCACCTGCGATCCCCCAAAGCAAAATCTTAGTGAGTCATTTCAAGTATTCTTTAAACAAACAGCAAGATAACCCATATTCCTGGATTATAAAATAAGAAACGGAAAAAATACTTAAATTTTCTGGTATTTAATGTACTACATTAATGACCAAATAATAAATTATTTGAACTAATGAAAGGATTATAATATTTGCTCAGAATAATAAATGGATGAGAAGAGTGATTTTTTTTTTCCATCAGAAGTTAAAGAAGTGAGTGGGCTATTTGCTCTATTATATATTAATAAGTATTACACAGCTACAACAATTAAAATGATATACCCACAAATAATATTTGGCAGATCGATACATTACAATGATTACTTGTGACATAGAATTTAATATATACAGTAATGTCGTATGTATATCATGAAGGAATACATTGAAAATCAACACAAATCAAAGAGTAAACTGATACATTATTCAAGCATAGTGTTTATAAAATTTAAAATTTGGGGCTAGCTGGTGGCATGGTGGTAAGGCAGCTGGATCCCACATGATCTGGGACTGTGTGGTTTGAGTCCAAGACCCAGTGACTTGAAAAAGACACCAGGTACATAGGCATTCATGTCCAAAATCCCAAGAGGAGAATGGAGGAAAAGGGCTTGCAGCATGGCCTTCTCCAATGCAAGGTGATTTATTGCTTTCTCTCTCTCCAGCAAGTGCATATGCCTTGTAGCAAACTTAAAAAAGAAAAAAATTACAATTTGCTGAAAAATTGATTTGGAGCTATCCCACATTAGGATAAGAGTAATTAAAGAGAGCAAGCTTAAGGGACTGTTGGAGTTCAAACCCTGGCTCCATCATGTACTCAGTGCATACATAATTCAATCTTGCTGAACTTTGGTTTTAATCACATGTAAAATAGGTATAGTAATAGTTATTATCTCATTAGTTGCTTATAAGTATTAAATAGAAGATATCCATAGAGATTTTAGTATATAGTTTGATAAACAGTCTTCATTCAATAAACATTATCAATGATTTTTATCATCAAACACGAAATTATTTACAGATACATTGACAAGCTAACTTCTACATACATACAGTAGAAGAATTAACAAAGAAATAAATGAGTAGATTTAACCACATGAAAACTTTAAAGTTCTATTTTTAAGTATAATAAACAGAAAAGCCACAAATAAAAATTGTTATGTTTAAAGAGAGCACTCTAAAACCAGCATGAAAATCACCAGCATTCACAAAAATTCAAATAAATTGGAAAAATTCTTTAAATATTACAAATCAATATTTGAAACCTTGTAAATACTAATAGACTATCAATGGGTATTGATTTTAAGCTATCAAATTTGCCAAGTTAAGGAAATGAATATGGCAGGATAAGGGCACTGCAGGACAGAATTTACATTGGTACAACAGTTTGGAAGCAGCACTTAGTAAAAGGTGCAAAATGTTTTCATCATTATAGTCACTAATTCTTCTTACTGGAATATTAATAGGAAAAACAAACATTTTTGCATACTAATTTTATCACCATATTACTTATAATCATTGATGCATCCATGAGATAAAATATCATTCAGCCAAGATAAATCAGGTCTTGAAGCATATTGAATATGGTACAATTTCTCGCAATAATGGATAAAACATTATGAAACCTAAATTATAATCAGTCACTGCACCAGTATTTTTACATTTATATGTACATCTGCATCTATAACTGTATCTATAAATAGAGGGAAATATACCATTTTTCTATCATTTAGATAGATAACGGAATTGCAGATGAATTTAACTTTTGTATTTAGGTTTATTTTCCAATTATCTCTAATAATTAGCAGTATTTATAAAATCAGAAAAAGTAAGGCAACTATTGCAATATAGATTGTTTTATTTATCTCTATTTTTTAGAAGAAAATTCTTCACATGTAACAGCTTGCGTTTATAAGATTTGTTGTACTTAATCAATTTCACATGAATTTAATTATAAATTTAACCTTTGGAAAATGAATACTAGACTGTTTCTTCAGTTTGTTTGAAAAACTTGGGAGTGAAGAACAAAACTGAGGTTATGAAATTGCTCTCAGGAACAGCTGGAAACATCATTTAGGGTTGTACTCTGTTTAATGTTCAGTGCCCTTTCACAAGGAACGAAGAGAAATATGAGTCTTGGCATATGTTATTTTCTGCATGAAAGCTTACTAAAATCCCTGGTGTATTTCAGTTGCAGGAGTGATAGGTAATAGCATTTTATTGTCTCTGCCATACAGTTTGGCATTTGATAATATTCAGTTTAACACTTATAATATACTGTCTTTGTAAGTTCTCTCTCTTATGAACTATCAAAGCATTTTATCTTTTTACTCAGTTTTGGTACATTATATTCCATTTATCAAGCTTTTATCTCATTGAGAAAAGTTTTATCTTGTGGTATATCCTGTCTCTTCTACCATACTATAAACTCCTCTTATATCTAGCTCAGAATGCCTTTCACATGGAGGTAATATTTTGTTGTATAAATAAGTGAATAAATGACCAATTAAGTATTTGATATATTGCCCTGTAATTGTTCCAAGTTATGTTTTCTCTTCTCAACAAGATTAGAAGCATTAGGAAGGTGAAGCCTAGTGTTACATACATTTTTCATCTGAGAAATTAGTATTAATGTCTGTTAATAAACTTAGAATGATTTACCACTTAGTCAATCTCTTTTTTTAAATTAATAATTAGTTATGGAACACGTGCACATACCAGACACAGAGAAAGAGAGGGAAAGTGAGAAAGCAACCTCCAGGGGGAAGGCTACACTGCAATCCAGTCCCCTCCATTCTCCTCTTAGGATTTTGGGCACAAGTGCATACATGTCTGGAGGACTCAAACTGCCCAGTAGACCATATGGGATCCAACTGACAGCCACCAGGACACCAGCTGACCCTAGTTAAATTGTTTCACTTATTGTTTTGCAGTATAGATAAAATGATCTCAGCATAGTTTATTGGCAGAACTTTTTGTTAACTTTATACTATAGACAAGGATTTATTATGTTACTTTTTTTTAAAAAATACTAACTTACAGTGAGTGGTTGTTACTTAAAGCTATTATCACTTCTACTTACCACTTCCAAATATTTGGTGAACACAATGTTCTAGGCATCATTCTAGCTAATGAACAAACAAGGCAAAATCTCTGCTATCATGGAATTTGAAGTCTAGTTGAGGTGGGAAGACAAAAAAAAAATACAATAGGTAAATAAAAGGTGATGTTAGATGTTGATAAGAGCAATGTTGACAAATATAATAAAGAGGACAACCAAAAGAATAGATTCATTACAAAGACATCTTAATTACTAAAGACTTGGAGGTAGAGGTAGTCAGTATTTCATAACTCGGGAAAGAGAATGTCAAGCAGAGGTTAGAGTAAGGCCTGAGACCCGAGGAGAGACTGCACATGATGTATTGACAGCACAAAGACCTAAGCAGAGACCATTCAGAACCTTAAAGATAAAGTTAGTTCCTGACTTCAGAATGTTATGACGAGTCATATGAACTTCATGCAAAGTGTAACACTTAGTGCAGTGTCTTGCTTATCAAATAATTAATACAATTTATCATCATTTAGGGAATGATATGAGGTAGACTCTTAGAACATTGCTAGAAAGAGCACAAATTGTGACCTTTTCCTAAGGTGGAAAGAGGGTATTTCTCCACTATACATCTGGGCAGAACCTATCGGATCCTAGTGCATTATTTTGTTGCATAGCAACTTGCCATGGAGTCTTATTTCTGGTGGATAACTACTTACTTATGTTTCTAAATAAACTTACTTAAAAATTTGATCTATGGAACCTCAGTGAATGAGCTGAGGGAGTTTGAGTCCCCCATCCTAATACTTGGAGATATTTGGTATTGGACTGGTCACCAGGTTTTTCATGCAAAGCTACAGTACTGGGATAAAAGCCCTCTTGCCCAGAACCTGGTGTTCCATATTCCCTTGGCGAGGGTTATACCCATTCTCATAGACATTAGGTCTTAGAGACAACCTCACAGTGAGCCAAGTTCCCTTAATGGATGTGCTGGAAAGAACTCAGTGTAGCATAGTCAAGAATGTAATCTGAGCTGTGCTGACAGGAAACAAATTGATCATTTTGGCCCACACTCCTGAATCTGAAGCAGCCTTTCCCCATCAGGGAAGACTCTCCTTCATGATACAGTTGAATTGCAAAACGTTCCTGGATGTGGGGTTCTAATTTAGCTTTACTGTTAAGACTTTGAATATATTTTCAAATAGTGACTATGCCCTTTTAAATGCTTAATGAAAAGTATAATGATATCCTAGGATGTGTTATTGCATATGTATGGTCCTTGGTGATTTTTTTAAAAAATTTTTCCCATAAATGGAAAAGAGAAACACTAATTTCTTGCATTTGAGAAAAGAAAGGGAGCATGAAGCATTCCCAGGATTGCCTAGAATAGTTTACCTGACAAAGAATGCTTAGATTAATAGTTTAGGGTATAGGCTTAGAAAACTTTGTTTTCTAAGCAAGAAGCAGAAAATAGAGTAGAAAATCAATTTCTGAAATCAAAATTAAGTACCATGGTTAAGTCTGTTTCTATACCAAAATCAAATTAAATACAATGAAAAAGAAATAGAGAATTCATTGTGTTACTCAAATTTTTTGATATATTTGCAATGCAGGCCAGACAGAAACATACCCAAAATACATTGCTAATACTTGCACTGTTACGAAATGTTAAATGGTGTCAGAAATGGACAGGTGTGAAATTTCATTAGGAAAATTGCTGTAGGTGAGAGATAAGAGAAAAACAGAAGTTAGCTAGAGATAAAATTTAAAAAGAAATAAATTTTTGCCAAATTGTCCTAGTTTCGGCTTCTTTTCTTCATTATTTTATATTTCTTATATTTTTATGAAGTCATTTTGTCTTTTTTAATTTAATCTTTTTTAGGAAATCAAATGTATTCAAGTTTTGATAGTGGTCATCCTATATTCCTATTTTATAGAACTTTGAAGAATTTTATAGAAATTTTATGTATAATAACTTACACTTATCTAAAATGTGTGATTTGATAGATTTTGATATATTGCTATACCTGTAAAATCGTCACCTTAATCAAGATAATGAATGTATCCATCATCCCCTATCATTTCCCTGTACTCTTTTGTAAACTGTTGTCTCACCCTGTCCTTTACCAGTTAACCAGTGATAAATTTTTTGTCACTGTAGATTTGTTTACATTCCCTAGAATTTTATATAAATGGAATCATGTAATGTGTACTGTTTTTGATCTGGCTTATTTCAATCACCCTGATTATTTGGGTCATTTGCATTCTTACATATGTAAATATTTCATTCATTTTATTGCTGAATATAATTTTATGAACATAACACAATTTGTGTATTCATCTATTGATGAACATTTTTTTTCCCCAGTTTGGGACTGTTATAAAGTTATTATGAAACTCGTGAACAGTCTTTGAATGAATATATGCTTTCATTTCTCTTAGGTAAATGCCTAACAGTGAAATTACTGGGTCACATTATAGGTATATGTTTACCTTTTTAAGAAATTGCTGGGGTCACCAGGTGGTATAGTGGTTAAGGTGCTGGACTCCCACATGGTCAACCATGGATCAAGTCTTGGATCTGGCAACTTGAAACTCACACTGGATATGCATGTGTATGTTTCCAAAATCCCAAAAGGAGAGTGATAGAGAAGGGATTGCGACGTAGCCACCCCACCCTTTGGTGTCTTGATGTCTGATTTCTTGTTTTCTGTCTCCCTGTCTCTCTGGCGATAATACATGCCCTATAGCAACAATCACTTAGAAAGAAAAAGTAAAGAAAGATTGCCAAATATTTCCAGGGTAATTGCACCTTTTTATGTCCCCAAAATGATTCTCACTTTTTTTCTCACAGACTGGACGTTTTTCTGAGTTCAGTTAGCAGTTAGAACATACAGACTTATTTCTTCTAATTAGGCAACCATTCCCTCCATAAAGAAGGCCTTTCACTTTTCCTCCCTTTTATCTTTTATCATTTTCCTCAGGAGCTTCATATCTGTACTTCATATTGAAAATTAGCTAATCATTGGGACCTACAGGTGGTGTGGTGGTTAAGGCACTGGACACTCTCACATGGCTGACCATGGTTTGAGTCCTGGACCTGGTGGCTTGCTTTCTTGCTTCCTCCCTCTTTCTCTGTCTGGTAAAAATAAAATAAATGAATGAGTAAATAAAATTAAATATTTTTTAAGAATAAAATTAGCTAAATATCAACTTTAGTTATGAGACTATGCAGATGTGGCACTGACTCAAGTTACCATAAATTAGTTCCCCTGAATTCTCTCTACCCCTGAGGCAATCCAGGGTAGAACCATGTCCATTACAAGATCTAACCTATTATGAAACAAAC
>NW_006159609.1:4064378-4104196 GCF_000334495.1 Tupaia belangeri chinensis
CCACTCCCTGAAACAGAATGGAATTTCACAAATACTTCACCATATATCAAAGAAGACATTAAAGAAAATAAACACAGATAATTAGAAGAGCATATTTCTGTAATATGACCACAGGGTTACATAACCTGTCCCAAAGAAAAAGGACATATCACTTGACAGGTATCTTACACCCCACTCATGGTTTGGAGCAGGGATTTTTGAGTCAGACTTCAGTTTGCATTCATATTGGGTCATTGTTAGCTGAGTGACCTATATATGACAAATTGCTTAACTTCTCTGAGTCTACTTATGTGTAAACTAAGATTAAAAAAAAATATGAGTCATCACAAAATTTTTTGAAGACTAAGTAAGTTGCTAAGCATGTAACTCATATAGATTTGGTAAGTATTTGAACCATTTAAACTACAATATGAGCTTCAAATATTTGTAATTTCACTTTGAGGCCCTACTTGGTCTTGTACTGTATTTACCTTATCATCTTTTCTCTAGTTCTCACCTTTCTTCTGGTCTTAATATGTTTTCTACTAAGCACTTAAATCCTATGAAAATTTATTGTAACTACTTTCACTGTACAGATCTTCAATGTTCTTGTCCTTCTTTCACTTTGTTCAATGTTTTCAGAGAATTCATAGTTCAGTATGGAAGCTATATATTAAACAGATAATTGTAAATGTTGAGTGCTTATGCACTGGTCTTTGATCTTTTCCTCCACCTTGGCCAGTGATTAAAGTTTTAGATACCATTTAAATGGAATCTAAGGTACTTCCAAACTCTAGATTGTCTTCCAAACTCTAGATTGTCTATATACAGCTTACTCATGTCTCCCCTTGGATGTCTAAATGCTATCTCCAAGGTAACGTATCCCCAAACTAACTTTTAGTATTTCCTACAAAATCTGCTCTATCCCCAGCCTTCATTTCACCCAGTGATGAATTTAGTCTTCTACTTCATTGGACCAAAATGTTTGGAATTATCCATGCCATCTCTGTCTCTCAGAGCCATGTAGCAATGCAGTCTGTTGTCTGTCTTCAAAATACGAGTTGTTGGAAAGTTCATGACTCATTTTTGCATAGAAAAAAAAATACCATGACTTCTTCTTTTCTTTTAAGAATTATTTTATTTATTTATTTTAATTTGACCAGAGAGGGACAGAGTGAGAGAGAGTGAAAGAGTGAAAGGGAAAATCAGAAAGCAAGCTGCCAGGTCCAACACTCGAAATGTGGTTGGCCATGTGGGAGTCCAGTGCCCTTAACCTCCACACCACCTGCCAGCCCCTGTCATGCCTTTTTCTACCCAATATGTCCTGAACTTAGTCGCTATTTTTTCCTTCCATATTGGGTTAGTCTTGTATGCGCTATCATTTCCTTTAAATTTGGTAATTGCAATAGTTCATAACCGTTTTCCCTTCTCCCAAGTTTGACCCTTTACAGTCAAAAAAATTTTTTTCTGAGAGGTTTTTGCTGTAGGGCACATGTGCTTGCCAGAAAGACAGAGAAAGACAGACAGAAAGTGAGAAATCACCCCCTAAGGGGGATGGCCGTGACACAATCCCTTCTCCTCTCTTCTCTCCGGATCCTGAGCACACACGCAAACACGCCCAGCATGAGTTTAAGCCACTGGGTCTGGGACTCAAACCACAGTCGACTACATGAGAATCCAGAAACACAGACATTATGCCAATTGCTGGTCCCGACAATCAAAAATTTTAAGATAACAATAGTGCTTCTATCAAAACTTTAGTCATGCCATGTTTATTACTCTGACATTGCTACCCATGTTATTCAGAGCAAAAAATCAAAGTGCCTACAATAGCTTAAAAGGCTTTTAGATATGTTTTCCACACTCCCTTTCAACCACCTCTGTACGTTTCTGACTTTATTTTTTCCATCTTCCTCTTTTTTTTTTCTTCAGCCACACGGCCTCTGTATTGTCTTCAAATAATTTGCAATGACATTTCAAAAACAAACAGCAACGACAACAACAACAAAAAAACAGTAATTCTCTCCTTTAGAAGAGTTTACAAAGAAAATTTAGAAACCTTAGGTGGAAATCATTGACCATGAAGAAGAATTAGCAGATATGACAGAGAGAATTAAATCTCTAAGAAATTAATTTAATGAAAGTTTTAGATAGAGGCTAAAAATAGGAACTTAATATGAATGAAAAAAATAAGGGCAGAAATAGAAGCTATAATGAAATAGAAGGCCCTCTAAAGCCAGTTCTTCCTCTGCCTTACAGGTATCTCTGAGTTCTCTGACTCACATCTTCTGTTGCTTTTAACACCTGTTCTTAGCCCATAAAGCACTAGTCATTTTTTAGAGATTCTATGGTCTCAGTTATTTTTTCTTTCATTCATAAATTATATAAATCTTTTTTTGGAGTACTTATGCACCAGATACTTTGTTGGACAAGGAGGAAACAATGGTGATAAAACAGGCATAGTCCTGCTTTTATGAAATATCCCACCAGGAAAGCAAGGAAAATACATATATTAATAGGTGATTGTCAGTAGGATGTTGTGAGGAGAAGGTATTGTGCTAAGGGAGTGTGTCAGGTTTCTGACCCTAATCTAGGACTCCGGACTGTTTCCTATGTCACTCCATGCTTTTATTCCTATCAGCACCACCCCAATTAAGACCTTTGTCATCTGCCACCACCATTATTCTCTCTAATATCCAGCACTGACCATGTTTGTCATGATTGTACATATTTTGGTATTGTCCAATTACAGTATGGCTATGGCCTTTTCTGACTGATTTTTCATTATTCCTTAATCTCATGTTTTCCAACCTTATCTCTTTAGCTTGTGCTGTTTCTTCAGTGAAAAATATACTTCGTGTTCTAATCTGTTTTCTAAGGCTCAACTCACATTTCCTCTTTTTTTTTTTTTTTTTTTTTGAGAAATTTTTCACTGTAGGGCACGTGCGCTCGCCAGACAGACAGAGAGAGACATAGAGACAGAAAGCGAGAAATCACCCCCCAGGGGGGATGGTCACGCTGCCATCCCTTCTCCTCCATTCTCCTCTCGGGATCTTGGGCACGCACGCACACGCGCCTGGCGTGAGTTTTAAGCCACCGGGTCCGGGACACGAACCGCGGTCGACTACGTGGGAGTCCAGCGACATAGCCATTACGCTAACACATTTCCTCTTTTATAGTAAGGCTGTCTTTACTGCTCCAACTCATGGGCTAATGTTATCTGCACTCATAGCATTTACTCCTTCGTTCTTTATCGTAAGCCACTACATGGCATTTCTTGTTCTGTTACGCTGTGTCTTAAAGATAAAAACATTGAGAACCAGACAAGTTTTGGAAATCTCAGAGCAATCGGAGAGGTGGACCAGCATTTAAAGCCTAATTTTTCTAAGCAAATGACCTTAAATAAATTAGTATTTCTGGAATTTAGTTTCTTCAATCCATAAAAGGAAGAGGATATAATCTGATTCAGGGATTTTTTTTCTTTTTTTTCTTTCTTTTTTTGGGTAAGGATTAAATAAGAATGTTTCCTATAGTGTGGCATACTTAAGCTGGTATAGGACAAATATTTTTTAAAAACATACTTATATTGGGCCAGCTAGTGGTATGGCGATTTAGGTGACTGAATTCCACATGCTAACTGTGTAGTTTGAGTCCTGGACCTAGACTCTTGAAAAGCAGGCCAGGCAATGTGTGTACATGCCTAAAATCCCAAGAGAAAAAGACTGCAGAACGAACATCCTCCCTCAAGGGTGATGCAGCACACATGCCCTGTATCAAAAATCAATCTCTCAAAAACAAAATTACAATTATATTTTCAGTTAGACTTAAAAGTATGTGTTTTTATTTTACTTTTAAATATCATTTATATTCTATTTTCATTATGTTATTTATATAGGTACTTAATATTTATTTAAAATGTTCTCTTTTCATTCCAATAGTAACGAATTCCATTTTAAAATACATTCATTCTTTTTTTTTGGGGGGGGGTGGTTGCCATAGGGCGCATGTGCTTATGTGCTCACCAGAAAGACAGAGAGAGACAGAGAGACAGAAATCGAGAAATCACCCACCAGGGGGCATGACCACGCCACAATCCCTTCTCCTCCATTCTCCTCTCAGGATCTTGGGCACACATGCACACGTGCCCAGTGTGAGTTTAAGCCACCAGGTCCAGGACTCAAACCACGTTCCACTACAGGGGAATCCAGCAACATAGCCATTATACCAACAGCTGGTTCCATAAAATACATTCATTTTAATAAAAAAAATGGGTCAAATTAAGTAGCAAATAACTAAACAATAGTGGTAGTATGTAAATATTTTTAAAGTGCATGATATTAGATAAATACTAACAGCAAATACTTTAGTGAGCAAGATGGATCTTAAAGGCAAGATACTTTAATGCTGTATAAAGATGCTTAATGTAAAATAGCAGGCATATAGCATGTAACTAGCAGGTTAGTCTCCTTCTTTTTTCTCTCTACTCAGCTATGAAGGATACAACACCATGATGCTATTACACATTTTTAAAAACTGTAAACTGTATGTATTCTTTAATCTGGGGAGAGGTTGCAGTTAATATCAGGAATATTTTCAGTAACACTATCTGCAATTGACATTTGCGTTGAAGATTTTAGCAGCTGCTGTTTCAGTTTTATGTAGGTGGCAGGATGGAAAATGGAATGATTTGTATGTTTTCATTAGTGAGTCTCATTTTTAAGAAAATTAGAGTGTATTTATTTGTGAGTTGGTTTTATTTATTAAATGTTGCAAAAGATCGCTTGGAATTTCTAAGTGAAAAACTTAATAACTTTTAGGCCATGTATCTACAAGTGTCCATAATTTACCTTTACAAATGATGGTGTTCGAGTACATTGGACACTTTTTACAGTGACTTTGCTTTGAATATGAATATGAGGTAAAAGTAGAAGTGGAGGTTAATAATAAATACTCAGTATGCATCTATATAGTGCCTTCCTTTCTTGTTCCAGGAGTGTGGAGCAGTTTAATTCAATTGATAAGCTTATTTACTCTTTCATTTAGCAAATAACTATTGATTATTCAAAAACATTAATATTGAATGTCTGCAATGTGAAAAGCACTACATAGATCCTTGATGATATGAAAATAAATAAGAGATGGTACTTCTCTTGAATGGTTCCTGGTCATTTATGAGGAAACATGTAAGTTCCAAGTAATCACAAACAAATGCAAGAAGAGCTAACTCTGAGTTATGTACAAAGAGCAATAAGGAACATAGAAAGTGACTAGCTCTGTCTTGAGGTTATCAGGAAAGGTTAAAAACTTAAGCAAAATTAAGAAAAAATGTGTAAGGATTTGCTGCATGTAAAATGACAATGAGTAGGGAGTGGAGAGGTAAGACTGCAGGCAGCAGAAATAGCAAAGATCCAAGTGTGTAGTTAGTAATAGTAGACTACAATGTTATCAAAAATGGTCTCTGGTTTTAATAGATCATTGTCTTACAGGTTAATTCTTGGTCATAAATATAGACCAATATTTGGTCATTGGGAAATAATGACCAATCTCTTGGTCATTGGGAAGTCATGACACAGTTTTGCCTAGAAAAACAGAGAAAAATATATCATGACTTTCCTGATAACCTAATATCATGGACTAATAGATTATTTTAATTAAGAGGAATCTGAATAAGTAAGTGATTATGTAATCCAATACTCAGAGGTAAAACAACCTGTAGAAATGAAATAAAAGCTAAAAGCATTACAACCCAAACTAGCACCCTACTTCTATAAATCACAGGAATAATTCTATTGTAAAGATAGTTGAATTCTGAACTGCTGAACTGAATTATAGTTTATAAGAAAGTTCTCATTTCGAAGGACTCTGATTAGATGAGTGGTATTTGTCTCTGTTGCGTGCTTTGGGAAAGCATATACATTGAAGAGACTGAATTGCATTCCCAGTTACTGTTATTCAACTATCTATCTTCCCGCATTATGCTTCAAGGAAACTGTCTATGATCTTGCTTATAGAATTGTCTTTTGTGCTTATGAGTCAAAGTTTTTCTATGTCCCATTAGGCACTCATTCTGGCATAGCTGAGGGCTTGATATTCTACTTTGCTTCTCTCCTATACCTGCTAGCTCCACATGTTTTTGTTACTCACTGCCATATCAGTCTACATCCTCAGTTGTAACAAAATTTAAATACTTGGGCAAATTACAGCACATGGGCTTGAAAAAGTCATTCTTTTGGGGACCAGTAGATGGTGCAATGGTTACATTGCTAGACTCCCACAGAGTTGACTGCAGTTCGAGTCCCAGACTCTGCAGCTCAAAACTCATGCTGGGTGCATGTGTGTGCATGCCCAAGATCCTGAGAGGAGAACGGAGAAGGGATCATGACATAGCTATCCCCTCTGTGGGTGAGTTCTCTCTTTCTTTCTCACTTTCTATCTCTGTCTCTCTCTGTCAAAATTTCTAGCGAGCACATATACCCTATAGCAAAAATGTCAAAAAATAAAAATAAAAAATTACTCTTTTTTGCTTCTTCCTAATAGTAGGGTTTTTACCTTTCTTCGCTATTAGGGTTTTTGTCTTTCTTGAAGAGTAGAGGATGAATAAAAATAAAAGCAATTTTTAATTTATTTTTTAGATTTTTTGTAGTAGAGTGCATGCAAGACAGAGAAGGAAAGTGAGAAATCCCTCCCCCCAAGGAAGGATGACCAGGTCACAATCCCTTCTCCTCCAATCTACCCCTGCGATTTTGGGCACCATGTACCTGCACTCAGCTTGATTTTCAAGCCACCAGGTCAGGGTCTCTAACCGCAGTCAGCCATGTGGGAGTCTAGTGCTTTAACCATGCCACCTGCTGGCCTCAAAACATTTCATTGCACTCTTATATTGTGTGTCAGGAACAATTCCAAATAGTTCATATGCATTACTTCATTTACTCCTTATTGGCACAATGGCTTGGTTTCCATTACTACCTCCATTTTACAGAGGAGCATAACTTGTCCAAGGTCAGAAATGTGATAGTGGTGGTCAATCTCCCAGTTAAATTGAGATAATTATTACATTGTCATATAATATAATAGCATTTTAATTAGTTGAGTTCTCAGAATATCTTTTATGAAACATTTCACAATAAGAATAATGCATACTGTTGCCATACATGATTATTAAACCACAAAGCTGCATTTGCAGCCTAGTTAAATTGTCCAGTTTGTGTTTTAGTTACTTTAGAGGCTGTCAGTTGGACTTTTTTTGTGTTTGTATATAATTGTGGCCAGAGCAGTGAGTTTCTGAGCTGACTGTGCTATACCAGGACTAAGTGAGGGCCACGGGGTGAGAGCGTAAGGTTTTGATGCCCTTTAAGGGCAGGACACTTAGCCTTAGGATCAACAAAGGAAGAAAAATGAACCTGAAATTCCTGAATAAAACTGAAAACTTGAAATTATTCTTATTTAATGAAAACATTTCTAAGCAATTTTATTCTTCAGCTTAGGAAACTGACAAGGGAACGTTTCTATTATGAATGGAAAAAAATTAAAAAGTAAATTTAAACCCTTTTTTATGGAGAAAATTGCTTCAGGACAAAAAAATTAACATGAAACTGCTCCTGAACTAGTGAAATATCTGTGCAGCTAGCAGAGGAATGTGAAGAATTATTCCATAGCAACAGTTGCACAGCTAAAGGTCTCTGGAACTCATACGGGAACTATGATCTTGCCAAGAAGATCTCAAAATAAAAATTACAATGACATATAGAAACCATCTACTCTGGAGGGAATCAGCAGGATTAGACCTCTAGGAAAATTAAAGACTAAACATATCAAATAAAGACTACAAGGTAAATATGTTTAAATTATTAATTAAAACATAATAGAAGAAGGAATGAAAATTACAATAAAGAAATACTATGTAAAAGACAAGGTAGATTTTAAAAGAAAATAGATAAAACATTGAAAAATTACATACATGTATTGGTTCATTAAAGAGTTTAATTCTGTTGAAAGGTAAAAATAAAAGATTAATAATTAAGATTGAAAATTAGAAATTAGAAAATAGTAATTAGGTCTCAGTATATAATCCTGATAGTAGTACAGAGAATGAAGATGAAGAAAATCAGAAGGTATAGTGAAACAATAGGTTGAGTAGAGTAAAATGGTACAGAAAAATGTAACAGGGTGTTAGGAGAGAATAATGAGATTGAAGGAGAAGAAAAAATAGACAACTTAATGACTGAGACTTTTGATAATTATATTAAAGAACCACAATGAATTCAAAACAGTATTATTAAAAAAATAAATATTATAGTGAAATTTCAGTTCAACATGACAAAAAGTCTTTTAATAAAACCAAAGACAAGAAGACATATTTCTACAATGTAATGATGAGATTGACAGCAGATATCTCATCATAAAAATTGATGCCAGAAGGTAGTGCCAGATAATATTTTCAAACTGCTGAGGGAAATCATGTTCAGTCTATAAATCTCTATATATACTATTGTTCAAAGTTTAAGATGAATGTAGACAGTTCAGGAAAACATATTTACCATAGATTTTTGTAGAAGGACTATTAAAACATATGCATCTGTAAGATGAAAATTTATTCTAGAAAGAAGGCTTAGGATAGGGACCAGCAGTTGGTGTAGTGGCTATGTCACTGGACTCCATGTGGTCGACTGTGGTTCAAGTCCCAGACCCAGTGGCTTAAATTCATGTCAGGCGCATGTGCATGCATGCCCAAGATCCCGAGAAGAGAATGGAGGAGAAGGGATTGCGGTGTGGCCATCCCCCCTGGAGGGTGATTTCTCACTTTCTGTCTCTCTTTATCTTTCTGGCAAGTGCACATACCCTATAGCAAAAACCTCTCCAAAAAAGAACAAAGGCTATGAACCTATGAACAGAACGAAATTCCAATAGCCAATAAACATGAAAAGATCTCACCAGTTATCAGGAAAATGCATAGAAAGACTACACAGACCTAACGTTACTTACTATGTTTGGAGTTAACTAATTATTGTTTATATTTTGACATCTAGAATACAATATAGGATTCATATAAACTACCAGTAATGAAAGTTGGAATGCAATTTGTAATTAATTAAAAACTATATATCCTATGATTAACCAATGATATATTTTAATTATTTAATACGAATATTATTATTTAATTTGCTATAGGTCATGTGAAATCATCAGAAAGAGATCAAGAGAGAGGGGGAAAGTGAGAAAGCAAGCTTCCAGGTTCAGGACTCAAAATGCGGTTGACCATGTGGGAGTCTAGTGCCTTAACTACCACACCAGCTGCTGGCTCCACCACTTACATGTTCAACTATCCACTCTAGAGAAAGTTGTATATACATAAAGAGAAAGGTACAAGAATCTTTATTAAATATTATTTTGATTTGATGGTGGTAGGGTAAAAATAGTTATTATACTGTAAAGAATTTATTTCTCAAAATATTAATCTGAATCAAATATGGCAAAGAATTAATGTTTATTAAATTTGAGTAGTTGGTCCATGAATGAGTGTTATATCAGTTTCGCTACATCTCTGGGTACCTATACATGTTATGATTAAACATTTAAAAGAAAGGAAATGTGAGATATTCAAATGTTGAGCAATTAGTTTTGATATTTTGAGAGCAGAAAAAAGAGATTAAGTTAGCCCATTTATAATTGGAAAGTGGACTTTATGGAGTTTTTCAAAACATTTTTTTAAACACTTGTCCATAACAGGTTTTCACTTTAGTGTAGAAATGCATTGATTTGCGGGAACCAGCAGTTAGCATAACGGCTATGTCACTGGACTCCCACATAGTCGACCGCGGTTCGTGTCCCAGACCCAGTGACTTAAAACTCATGCCAGGCGTGTGTGTGTGTGTGCCCAAGATCCCAAGAGGAGAATGGAGGAGAAGGGATTGTGGCGTGACCATCCCCCTGGTGGATAATTTCTCACTTTCTGTCTCTCTGTCTCTCTCTGTCTGTCTGGCGAGCACATGCGCCCTATAGCGAAAACCTCTCAAAAAAAAAAAAATGCATCGATTTGCATCTGGGCAAGTTTGTCCATTATTGATGTTGATGATAAACACATAAATTCGTGGTAACAATTTTTCCTGTTGTCTGCATAAAAAATGCAGGGAGTCTTAGCTATTCCTTGCCTTTTTATTTACATTGGCATTAATTACTGAACTTCATCCAGCTATCATTTATTATTGTATTTATATCATTTAAAACCCAAAGGAGAAAAAGTAACTAGCTTTTTTCCTTGAGCCCCCACATTACTTTTCATACATAAGCTACAATGCCATTCTAATACTTGATATATAGTAAATGCTCAATAAATTTTTCAGGAAAGCATTGCTTACCTTTTTGACCACATAAATAATAATATGGGTATGTTCTATGTAGATGACTCACATAATACATAAATACATAGAACAAATTAGAACAAAATGTAACTTTTTTAACATTTCCTTTGTACCACTCTGTACCAAGGCAAATAACATCAACACCTTACCATTTCTGTGGATTAAATTTAATTACTATGTTTTTATTATTTTACTCATAAATTCTATGCCATGCATATTCCACATTTGTTGCTTTAAAATTGAATCATATCAGATTTAACTAAAGGACTATCAAATATATGTATCAAATATGAAAATAAACAAGTCATTGTGTGATTATGGACATTGTGCATTAACTTATCTATGTCTCAACATGTATTTTCTTTAGTCTGTATACAGTGCTAAAACTAGATAGCTTTTCAAGCTACCAGATGTTAGTTTCTAGGGTTTAAGTCTTACTTTAATAAAAAAAAAAAATTCCTGTGATGTATTTTGGTAATTTGTAAAAGTAAATCATTCATGTACCAGACAGAAAATGTAGTTGTATAATACTTAATGGCTTGCTTAAAACATAGGGTTTACCTTGAGAATTTAGAGGAAGCTCACATAGTGTGTGTGCTGAGGCATGAACCCAAAGCTGCTTAAAACGATTAATGTTGCATCTCAAACTCAGCTGCACTGGTAGGCTCCTGTCATATGAGAGGTATTAAAAATGAAATTATAGAGGAAAAGATCTGTCCAGGTACTGATCACATACAGATGGGAAGTGTCTAAAAATTTTGTTTTTCTCACACAGCAGAACTGCAAAAGTTATTTTTCTTAATCAACAGAACAATGGTTAGAGACTATTAAAATTAACAATAGGCAGCTGCCCCCTTCTTTGTAGCAGGCATGTCTACTCACAGAGAGCCCAGCGAAGATGTTGTATAAATGTGGCAATGACTACAATTCATTGACATTACTCTCACTTTCAAACAACCTGACAACTGAAAATTCATGGTTACTCTTGTATTGACTTTTCTAGCTTTTCCCAATTAGTGCATTTTCCTTACTTTGTCATAGACACATTCAATGAATGTATATGGAATATCTACATTTCATTATGCCTTTGTGTAACATGAGTGTGGGTTCTGACTGAAAATGCCCCACTCTGCACTGCCTTTTCTACTTTTGACTGCCTATAGTGCTTATTATTGTTATTTTTTTAAGTTACACCTTAGCAGATAGGCCCAGTTTCTTTTCTAAAGAATTCAGTCCTGGAAAAATTTATAAAACCTTAGTCAGGTGAGTGAAGAAGATCATCGAAAGTTCAGCATAAAAGCACAATCAATAAAAATGTGATCAAACATTCAAAATCTCTCCAAGCCCTAGTTTTAGTGATTGAGAAAAATCTAAACTTCTGAAGAGAATGTGAAAATTATTTTTTTGATCTGTCAGTCCTATGAGAATAAATGAACATTCTTTAAGTCCCTCTGTTATTTGCGAATTGAAAGTTCTGTAGTTTAGTCTCACCTCTTTCTTGTCTGATTCCATCTTAAAATATTATAAACCATTTTCTACTTATTAATGTAGGGAAGATTGTTTCTCCCCGTTCTTTTATGTACTTTATTCTGTTAATTGAATACTCTTTTAAGTACAACATGGCTTGGACAAACTTGTATGCAGAAATAATGAATACCTTTAGCATCACAGCAATGTTAGGGTAAGCTTTGGTCCTGCTGAGTAGCTCTTTGAAAACTAAGCGGGAATTATCATTATTTATTCGTGGACTTCTGTGGTACTTTTCCTCTAAAGAGTACAGGGTGTAACATGGAGGACTTTGCACAGCGGTTGTCTAAGGGTGTCAAAAGGAAATTAAAGAAAAGTACGTAGTGATCTTGGGAAGCGAGAACACAGAGCAAAAGAAATAGCTGATGACAAAAGAAAAAAAAATTCCCTGGGTGGCAGTTAAGCATGCCAAAGAAGGTAGAGGGGCTGGGCTACCCCAAGGGTGCCACTGTTGGCTTTTTAGAACACTGAATCACTTCACCATTGCCCGTGCTCCTGGTAGGCACCACAAAGTTCTGTTCAATGTTTACATGAAGACCCACAATCAGCATCATGGACTAATAGGGCAGGTCAGGGTCTTTAAAATATTTTGCCCAATTATCTTGATTTCTAAATAAGGGAAACTGTGCCCAGAGAGAACCAGGAAGCAGGTTAGAAGCAAAGTCAGGGACAAAACCCAGATCATTTGTTCTTGAATAAACTTACATTGAGTGCATCGTTCCCTGTTCTAGGCACGAGTGCTACATGTGTGAGTCACTAGAACATGGTTTACACTACGAGAGCCCCAGGCTGCACTACCTCGGTTTACCTCCAAATGCCTATGAGGTCATTCAATATATTTCATATTACATTTTTTTGAGTGACTCCAGACCCAGCTCTCCTGAGGGATAAACCTCAAGTTACCGTTGAGAGAAGGGAGTTCTTTTCCAAGTGTCTGCAATGAGTTGACATTCGTTGCTCCATAAGTATTCTTGGGGCACTTGTGACATTCTGCTGGGAAACAGTTTCCTGGACTGAGTCTAGTTTGTGTCGCTGGAAGGCAAGTTTTCTTTGCAATGTGAGCAGTTTGTTTTGTGTCCTCTAGTGGAACTGGCAAAGGGCTTAAATATTACCTCTCACTGGAGAAAACACTTGTCTCTTAAAATTGACTTTACGTTAAAAATGCCTCACAGAATAGAACAGACTCTAATAACATCACTGGAATTGGAATTACCTCATGTTAAAATCAAATGTGAAAATTCTTCAAAGGAAGATGGTTTAAGCACTGCCATAAATCTGAAATTACAGTTGTTTATTTAACACTGTGTATCACTGTAAAAAAAGAAAAACAAAAAAACCTGAGGTTAAAAAAAAAAGAATAGATTGCTCTATTTTAATTTAAAATTCTTTCTACCCTCTAGTCATCATGCCAAAAGTCTATAATGTAAAAGACTGCAGTTACTTTAGAGGTAAAACCACTGTCTTCAAAATTAAGGACCTTCTCGGAGGCTTTTGGGAGGACACATCATCCTGCTCACGCTGTCCTTTGTCCCAGACCAGTCTCCAAAGAAATAAAGTGTTTATCTTACAAGCTGTGGATAGGGCTGACCAGTAGGCAGAGACAGGACTTTCATGGATCAAGTGGAGTTGAGAGCGGGTCGAGGGAAGGATGCGTATGTTTCCAGCCACCCTCCTTCATAGTCATCTCAGAGGATCCAACTGAGATTCAGGCTCCAGGGACACCTGTTTGTGCCTGCAAAGCTGAATCCAGGGTGGCCCTGCCTCTCCCCCATGCCTGGCAGCTCCTGTATTGGCTGATTTACCTGCGAGTCTGTGTGTGGCTCTCTCTTCCACAGCCACTGTCGCCAGCACGTACTGTCAAGACGGAGGGAAGCCAAGCGAGGAGTGCAACTGCTGGAGCCTAGAGCGGGAGGTGAGCCGCCTCCCGAACGAGTTGACTGCGGCTTCCCTTCCTCCTGACACACATGGAGTTTGGTGGCGACGGTGCCGAAGAACCGCAGACAGACACTTAGCCAACTGGATGTGTGTGAGCTGGCTAGAAAGGCAGCGCTTGCCTCACCCGGACCTCCTGCTGGCAGGATGTAAATACACCTGCAGACTGGCCAAACAGGACTGCCTTTTCCCCCCAACCCCTCCCTCCTCCCACCCTCTCCCTCAGCTAACCAGCATGAGAGAAACTGAGAAAGCAACAGCCTGCAAGTGACAGCTCCAGCTTGATTCCATTCGTTCGTCTCTGAGCCGAGGTGGGAAGTTGATTGTGCAGCAGCTTCATTGTGAATTCCTTCCATTGGCATCGCTATGTTTGCCTCTATCTGGTATGCCAAGAAGCTGGGTCGCAGGTTCGTGCACAATGCCAGGAAGGCGAAATCAGAGAAGGTATGGCATGAGTGGGGGTGAAGATTACCTTTCTGATTTGCCAACTGCCTGCTCTGGACAGTTGGTCTGAGTACAGACGCAGTCTTATTAGCTTGGGATGAGAACCTGCCTCTCACTCTGAATGTGGTCCATGGCACTTGGAGAAGGGTACCTCTTAGAGCCTAGCTCACTTGGGAGGGGAGGTGTTAGGGTTAAGCAGGATCATTGGCTATTCCAAATATTCGGTGAAATCATCGATCAATAGAATGTCTCTACAGAGAGCTTATATTCCTTTAAATTAAATAGGATAAAAGCAATTGAGCAGCTGCAATTTTTGCTTATTCAGTGAGCTCTCTAGTAAACTTGTTGCTACACTGCATTGTTTGTTGTTGTTGTTGTTGTTGTTGTTTTTTCTTTATGTAAATGATCTTTGGTTCCGAAAGGGGCATTATAAATATGTGAGCCTTTCTCCAGTGCATGTGTTCTAGTGTGTGTCCTAGAAACACATATTTGAGACTCTCAGTAACACTAAACAGACTCCACAGGGGTGGATGCTTGCTTGAAATCTTTTCAAATCAACAAAGCCATCATTTCAGAAGTATTTACAAGGAGCAAAAATTATAAATATATATATATATATATTTATTTATATACACAGACACACATACACACATATATATTTGAATAGTCATTGCCATTTAGAGAATGGCTTGGCATTTCTTTTATTCAGCATGATGAGGTTTTCCAGATACTCTGTGTAGGTTTACCTCCTTACTTATGTTTCCCTAAGAAATTTAAATGGCCTCTTAAGTCCTAAGCTTAGAGATAACAGAAGGTGATGGTTTACAACTCCTGTTTGTCCAACGCTTTCTGAGGCACTGGCCGTGTTGTCATATTTAGGGAATCAGTATCTGATTTGATAGGTGTTGGGGAAACTTCCAAAGGTAAATACAATCATGTGAAACAGATTTTTCCTAAGACCCTGAGGATGTGATCTTTATTCCACTCTCCTCTCTGCCTTGTATCTACGCACAAGATTGACCCACAGATGCTCTCTTGGTCTGTGGCACAACAGACCTCTCAACTACAAAGGCCCTTCAGTTTAATTTGCTTTTCATTCTTTCAGAAGGGGAATGTTGATAAAGTGAACAAGAATCCAATGATAAACCAAGATGCGTTAGTCTGTAGGGTGAAAAGAGAGAAAAATCATTGAAGTTCTGACTTTAGGGCTGTTAGAATATCCCGGTCTGAGGCTTGTAGAGGAATGACTGGTTATTTAATGGTACTTTTGGTACAGGAGAGGAAGGGGAAGTTTCGGATAGACTAGGTCTCTTCTCCATTCTAATATCACAGGTTAAAAAAAAAGGTTGCAAACCTCTCAGGTACTGGTACCACATATATTAAACAATTGGCTCAAGTAATTTTTATAGAAAGAGACTAGTCATAGGTCTTCTAATGGAACAAATGTTTTGAAAAGTGCCTTCTTCCTGTAACAGTTATAGGTTATACTGAAGAGAGGACTGTTAGGAACCACAAATGACTCTGAAAGTCCCTGGGAGGAAGATAATTCCTCATGGCAAATTAGTATGTAAAGAAAAGTTGAATCTCCCAGTGCCACATAATTTGAACTTGTGCCCAAATGTGGGAAATAACACTGCACGAAATTCAGTGTATAGAACCTAGGAGGATGTTAATTGAGTGAAATAGCATGGGCTTCTGTTTCTTGAGTGTGGGAAGACACTGGTTAGGGGTCTGTGATCACTTTCCTTCATTTCTGAGATGGCTGAGGCTTAGAACAAGCAAGAAGAAACCTATTGTGAGGTTAAGGGCTTCACATGATTTATCTTACTTAGCAAGTAAAATACATTCACATAAGGAAGTCAACATTAGAGAACAGAAGTTTGCTTTCTGGATGATAAAGACAAAAGGAAAAATTAACTCTAATACCTGTGTGAGCCAGGAGAGCTAGGAGATATTAATTTTGAACATTAGGTAATAATAACCAATATGAAAATATGTCTTTTTTCATGGAATTTGTATTCATGGAGCTCCTGGAATAATTGAAAAGGTGTGTTACCTTTGAAGAATGTAGGCATTCAATGATGTTTGGGGAATGGAAATAATACATTTATTTGTGTACCTACTTTTATCACATGGTTTATTTAAGCCAACTATTGTGAATTAATATTTTTCTAAGAGTGTTGTAGTATACTTTAACTGAGAAGGCAGTTAATAAACAATACTGCAGTCTGAAATCCATAAAAAGTCTTCCTATAATATTTCAGCTCACATAGCTGCAAACCCAGGGGGCATATAAAGTGCTACTAATGATGTGTTGTTATAGTTTATCATCAAATGAAGGAAGGTGAATAAAATAGGAGTATTATTAAGTTTTGTTTAGAAAATGACCAGTATACTTGGTTGTAAAAGAACTATAGATAGAGTATATTTTAGTATTAGAGATTGAATCTAGTTCATGGAGAATGATAGTGTGTGTGTTTTCTTTTTTTTTTGTATCCTCTGTAAATTTTGGCTTTTTGTTTACTTAATTTTTTAATAGTAGGTAACAGTTTATTTCTTTTCATGCTAATAAAATAACTTACATCTATCATAGCCCTTCTGTCCTATTTTAATATTCAGGCATGGTCTTGGAAGTATTTTCCTTAAGGCTAGGGTTAATTGAAAAGCTAATTGGGAATGTGCAAGTCTAAATGCCATCCTAAACATGCAGTATGCCTTATTCCTGGTCTACTGTTTTACCTCATCTAATGCCAATATAATTCAATACCATTGTGAAATGTCCATCATAATGATCACAACAATAATGATAGCCCCTTTTCACACATGTTAGGCATCGTCTCCTTTATGTGTAAGATTAAGTTTATTCTTTGCAGCAACTGTATTAGATAGAAATTATTTTTCTTTAATCCTTAAGGAAAGAATAGCTAGCCCAAGGTCATTGGTCTAGTATCAGTGCTAGGATTTGAACCTAAACAGTTCTATTCTATTTCAAAATTAATTATTGGGGTATGTAATGCTCTCTTCCATCAACTCATCATTCCCTTGGATGCCTTAATCTGGTCTTATATGAATATGTTTAACTATTTCTTTGTATCATGTCTCTCTCTTTTACCTTGGAATTCCAAAGTCATAAGGTTTAAAGAATCAGTTACTGATTGTGTAACTCATCTCTCTTATTTCAGATAAAACTGTACCTCAGCTATCTTAAATATAAAAGTTGTCTGTCCTGTTAAAGATTTTACACTCTTTTTCCTCTGTAGTTGAATAAATGTAACAAGCTATTATCTTGGCACCTAGTATTCTTCTTAGATAGCTTGTAATTGTCATATGATCATAAGCCAGACATTGGCATTTGTACTCATTGCTTATTCTTATAGAATCCAAAGATGTCTTTCATCAAAAAGGACCCAAGTGTTTGACAACTTAGATGTATTCTTTTTAGAGTGAGTCAAAGATGTTAGGTGATTCATGTTGCCATTTTTCTAAAAGAGAAAAGCAAAAGGCTCTTTATTATTCTTTCGTTAAAAAGATAGCTCATTCATAGCAACACATTCTGTGAATAAAATTATTTTAAAAGTGATAATATGAAGTCAAAGCTACCTGGCTAAAATGGAATACCTCCATCCAAATAATTAATCCCCCTTTTTTTTTGACCCTGTATCATTAATTCAGAAGTTAGCGTCTTACTTTTACGCCTATTGTCACATTTCAACTTTAATTGCTTAGTTTAGTCACTCTGAAGATTATATTACTTTAAAAGGCCAGATGAAGAAGTTTTTTGTTTTTGTTTTTTTTTTTTTTTTTTTGGAGAGATTTTTGCTATAGGGTGTGTGCGCTCGCCAGAAATCCCTTCTCCTCCATTCTCCTCTCGGAATCTTGGGCTGGCACACGCGCCTGGCGTGAGTTTTAAGCCACCGGGTCCGGGATGCGATCCGCGGTCAACTACGTGGGAGTCCAGTGACATAGCCATTACACTAACTGCTGTTTCCAAAGGCCAGATGAAGAAGCTTTAAGATAAATTGAAAAGGCAGTTTTTAGAGACATTATATGCAACAGTATTAAAGCTCTTAAAGTCATGAATATTCACTCTCTCATCAACAGTCCATTGCTGCTTTCATTTGCTTTTGTTTTAATTTTTATATTTACTTGTTAAGTTTTCACTATGAAAAGTGCATTCCTAATGCATTGAAGAAAGACTAATATCAATTTGCATTATCTAATAGACACAATTGTGGATGAGTGTGGCAGTAATATGTCATCTACAAGTGATGTAACTGAGCCCACATCTTCTGTCATTCGGCCATCTTCACCTTGGAGAATTTTTTTTTTTAAGAACTAACACACTACTTCTGCCCTCCTCCCCATCTAAATCAAATACACTAATTCAATATAAATTAAAATGAAGGATAACCTAGTAGTACATTTGTTGACAGTACCACCAAAGAGGGAGATTTATGTCCTGGGTGAACCTGATAGAGTGTAAGGAAATCAGGCACAGGGTAGGTACTTAGAGGGAAAGGATTAAATTAGTCCCACTTTTTCTGTCCAGCTGAAACCAATCATTTGGCTTTCCTAGCCTCAGTTTTTTCATCTATCAAGTGAAAGTAACATCTTTGGTCCAGTATTAATGTTCTCAGAATAAAGTCCAAGTATTTCAATACAGTTTATAAGACTTACATGATTTCTCTTTTTCTCTCTACCATAACACTTTGCCCCTGTTCCATGAGCCATCTAAAGCTGGCTTTCTCAGCTTCTTGAATGGCTATGTTCTCTGGCTTCTAGAATTTCACTAAATCTGTTTGACTGTCTGATCTCAAACCAGTTGTACTTTTCACTTATTCCACTCCAACCTTAGGTGGCAACACCATCAACAGGAAACTTGCAAGCCTGGCCACTGCAAGCCTAGGATGCGTCTTCCATCAACTTCCACAGCAATTTATACGTTGGTTATAATTATCTTAATTTTTCTGTGATACTGATGAGATTCTTTGAAATGAACTGTTCAGTCTTATTCATCAGATTTCTAGGACTTAAAAGAATGTGTGACACATGGTAGTCTTTCATATTTTCTTTCAAGGATTTTAGGGTGTTACCAGTTATAAGATGCACCATTATTTTACATACTTGGTAGTATTACCAAGGTAAAAAAGACTGACAATGGAACTGGGACACATCATTAATTGAAAGAAGCATTTTGATTTCAGGGATATTAATATGTGAACAGGTGTTCATTTTTAGAGTCAAGAAAGCATGGTATAATGCTGGAAAAGTGAATGTTTTTACTTTGAAGATAAAACTGGTTAATATAAATAAAATGTTTAAAATGTCACACTTGACATCCAATTATTTTTATTTCTTTGCCAATCATAATAGTGTGCATAGAGAATTTTGTTATAATGAACAGTCCCAAGACTGCCATATATTTTGTCCTGAGTTCATCAGACTCAACTGGCATTATGTGTCCTATTCTGGATTTTGGAAGATTAGTAAATGGAGTAAAATGAAAACGAATGTAATAGAGGCGAATTAAAAGCCATAGTCAAACTGAAACCCATTTAGATTGTAGAAAAAAAATATTAAGATGTCTCCTAGATTCTCACTATATGTATTTGTATATCTAAATAACAATAATATTTAGTATTTATTGACTTAGTTCTGTGAGCCAAGAACCATGCTAATACAAAGATCCAGTGAGAGCATTGCTATTAGTTTTTAGAGAGAAAACACATCACCAGTAGGTGACTGAAATGAAAAACTTTGTATGACTCTAGGACTCAGGCTCTTAGACAGTAAATAACACTCTGGGTTTGTGTGTGTGTGTGCGTGTGTGTGTGTGTGTGCACTATATAGCATATACTAAATATATCTATATGCTATGTATGGATATGCCATATAGTATATACTATACATATATACTATATCCGTATATATTATATATATTATAAATATCATGCACATATATAATACATAAGATATATTATACTACATTCATAAAAGATGTAAGATTGCATTGAGTTAGATGTTGAGGTTTTTTCCACATGGAAAGTAAACTTAAAAAATAAATTTATTATTAATTGCAAAATCTGAAATTTAGGCATAAGAAGAAACATCCTAATGTTGAAGATTAACCAATCCTCAGAGAATGAGAGAACCTTCTTTTGTCTATTATTGCCTCATGGTAGACTGAAAAGTAGTCTGACCTGGACAGAGAGATGGGCAGACTGTCCTCTCAGACCGCTTTCTGAGAGCCCTGCAAGTGTCCGAAAACTCCTTGGTGGGGAGCAGCAGTGTGACTCAGCACCAGCGCCTGCTAGCTGTGATACAGAGAGGACAGGTGTTTGTCCATGCTGAATGCAGCCCTGCAGTTCTCCCCTGTCACCTGGACGGTGAATCAAGCAGCAGAAAGACAGTAGCACCTGTTTTGAGGTCCCAGCAGTGCTGCCCACCCTGGCAGGGCACAAGGCACAGCTGTTATGAGGTCAGGGAGGGACGACAGAGAAAGGACAGGATCAGAAAAATGGCTAAAATGAAGGAGGAGGAGAGTAGACCAGAGAGCAAGAATAAGTCATAAAACCATTTGAAAGTTGTTATTAATTGTGGTAGTGATTATTGAGCAGTTTATTTTAGCATTATGACATGCATTTTACATGTATCATCTCATTTCATCCTCACTACAACCTTCTGGCATTATTTTATTATTAGCTCTATATTATAGATGAAGGAACCGAGGCATAAGATATTCAGAATTTTGCCCAAGATCATGAGTAATGGAGCTAGCATTCAGAGCCAGATATTACTGAACCTAGAGCCTGTAATCCTAACAGTTCTTACCACATGCTTTTTTTAAGCCTTTGTTGGATTAGGTGGGCCTCCAAAGTAAAGAAGAGATAAACGGAATAAGACCTAATTTCTCATTTGGGATCCTTCAGGAACCAAATATCAAGTAGTCTCACTTTCAACCAACTTTAAACAACTTTAGTTGCAACTTCCTTCCTTTAATAAACCTTTAGAAGGGCCAGCAGATGGCATAATGGTTACATCTCTGGACTTCCACATAGTTGACCACAGTTTAAGTCCTGGACCTGATGGCTTGAAACTCATGCCAGACACATGTATGTGCGTGCCCAAAGTCCCGAGAGGAGAATGGAGGAGAAGGGACTGTGGCATGGCCTTCCCCCCTAGTGGCGGGGGTGATTTCTTACTTTCTGTCTCTGTCTCTCCCTCTCTCTCTGGTGATCATATGTATCCTATAGCAAAAATATCTCTAAAAACAAAACAAAGCAAGCAAGCAAGCCAACAAAAAACATTTTAGTCTTCTTTTACCTGGAAGCATGAAATAATATTACATTGAGTAATGAAGATGGCAAGGGAAACTTTCCAGTCCAGTAAGATTAGTTCAACCATGATGATCACTGTAGAGATAAATTTGATAATCAGATAATCTTCATGTCTTATTTGTGCATGCATTATATGTGTGGATTGTTAGAGAAGCTATCTCATTTTAAATAATGCCTTGTAGTATTTGCTAATAATTTCATCGGGAGTAGTCTTATCTCCTCAAATATATTATTATAATTTCAATTAAATTGTTAAGCAATTGTAAATTCTTTCCCATTGAGTCAGAACACTCTAGCACCTAGTTAGCCTTAGAGGAATCCTGGTGAGATAATTCACTTGCCTGAAACATTCTGAGCAGTATCCAGGACAGGAATGAAGATTGGATTAGTGGTCAGTAGTCCTGGATGTTAACTGACTCTGTTTTCACCACGTATACCACTCTAGCTAAATCTCTTAATTTTCCTGGATCTGAGTTCTTCATCTGCAACCAGTTACTTCTAACTCTAACATTCCTTTACTCTAATTCTTATTTTCCATAAGACTGCAGAGTTCTTAAAAGAAGGATTTGTACTCATTCGTCTTTATACTCCCAGTACTTAGCACAATGTCTAGCAGTAGAAAAAGCAGAAAATTTACTCCAAATGAATAAATACAAAAGGCTTGGAACTACCTTGGCCATAAGTAAAAATATATAACAAAAAATCTGCCCACTTTCATAGTAAATGCAAGGTGAGAGACACTTAGGAGTTCTCCTCTCTTTACTGCTTTTTTTTTTTTAATTGAACAAACAGAAACTATGAGATATTTTATAGAATTGGGTTTGAGGCTTCAGTGCTATTCCTTTCTCACTGTCCATGCTGACTACATTGAAATGCAACAAACCATAACAAGCAGAACACCAGCCAACCACCAACAATGACATGCCAAACTAACATTTTTTAGCTGCTTTGTCCCACATCCCCGTAGATTATAGGCATATATTTGAAAAAGCAATGGCAATTTCTTGAATGGTTTCAATCTGTGAATTCTCGTTATGTAAAGAATCCTCATTTCATCTACTATAGACTGAATTATGTAATCCCAAATTCTTATTTTGAAATCCTTGTGCCCAGTGTGGCTGCATTTGAAGATAGGGCTCTTAAGCAGTAGTTAAGGTTAAATAAGGTCATAATAGTGAACTCATAATCTGATAGAATTGGTGACCTTATAAGAAGAGTAAGGGTAATATATATCCCTCTCTGTCCACCCCATGGGAAGATACAGAGAAAAGGCAGCTGGCAACAAGCCAGGAAGGGGTAGCTCATTAGAACAGAAATCAAATCTTGTTGAAACTTTGATGTTGGACATACCAGTCTCTAGAACTGTGAGAAAATAAATTTCTGATTTCTGTTTTACATCACCTAATTTATGCTATTTTGTTATAGTAGCATGAGCTGACAAAGCCACCACCTTACACTTTGATGGCCATATGTGATGATGTCCAATAAGGAGTTGTTTTTACTGCCCAGAGTCAGGCTATCACTAGGGAGAAATATATAATCAGTTCCATATTCTTTTTTTAATCTACATCATGTAAGTTTCAATAAACACACACTTCTGCAAGGTTAATATCAGCCTCTCTTTTGAAGAAGTTGAGAGAAGTTATTTAAAAAGGTAATATGGGGACTAGCAGATAGCTTAGTTATGTTGCTGGACTCCCACATGCCCAGCTGCAGTTGGAGTCCTAAACCCAGTGACTTGAAACTTGCACCAGTTGGATGTTCATGTATGCCCAAGATCCAGGGAAGTGAATGGAAGAGAAAGAATTGCAGTTGTAGGATGATTTATCATTTTCCCTCTCATTGTCTCTGTCTCTCTCTGGCAAATTTGTGTACCCTAAGCCACAAATTAAAAAAAAAAAAGATGGAAATAAGAAAAAGGTGAAAAAGTAAAGGGTAAGGGGCCAGCTGGTGGTGTGGTGCTGAGGAACTGGATCCCACATGGCTGACTGATGTTTGAGTACTAGACCCCATGGCTTGAGAAACATGCTGGTTACATTTGTATGAGTGCCCAAAGTCCCAAGAGGAGATTTTGGGCATGGCCATCCCCCCAGGGGGGTTGATTTATCACTCTCTCCTCCTCTGTCTTGGGGTGGACAAGGCCACATGTCCTGTAGCTAGCTAGATAGATAGATAGATAGAAAGAAGCAAAGGGTAGGGGAAAAAATTAACTTCTTTGGAGGAAATCAATTTACATGTTTTCATATTCTGTTATATCACTCACAAGGCAAGAGAAATTAATGCTAACTATTTGCACAGCAAACTTGCTTTAAAAAATTAAATATAAATCACCAAATACTATTCTTTCCTTTCACACCTACTTGTTACTCTAGGTTACTCTTACTTGGAAACATAATTGGTTGATTCTCCATACAAAAGTTGACTGTGAGAGAAGATGTCTTCTGTGAGGAGGGCTTCTGACTTTTCATCAGAATTTGCAGCAAGACATGACAGAATGAGCACTGCCAGAGTTAAGAGGTCAAAGTTTGTGTGTTCCTTGCCTCCTTAGGAATGTGGAGCTATGTCATTCAATGTGAGAAATTTGGGTGATTACCTGCCCATGGGAAAGGGCAAAAATACTAACTTGCTAGAGTATGTGAGTCAGGAAGATCCAACTCGAATTGAGATGTAAGAAGAATGAGAATAAGGTCTTCTATTTCTCCTTCTCTGATTGAACATCTTTATGACCTCGGACTTAACTTTCATTGTCTTCTAAGTTCCGTGTATCACATGGTGTCACCTTTATTGACCCCCATCCTTCACCTTTTTCGTTAATCTTCTTGTTGGTATGCCCTAATGCATTATGGCAGGGAGAGGCTACAATCTGGATTCAAATCACTCAACCTCTTACTGGTTGGATGACTTTGAGCAAATAACTGCATTTCCCTGATTATTAGTATTAAAAGTTGTGATAGCCATCCTTGTGTGGGTATTAAAAGTTGTGATAGCCATCCTTGTGTGGGTTTTTGATTTGAATAAAATCTGCATGTAAATTATCAAGTGTACTGTAATAACTGTAATATATCCTGACTTTCTTCCTTATTCCTTTTTCTCTTCCTTCCTTTCATGCCAGTGGCCTATCTAGTTCCAGAAATAATGCAAAGCAGCTTTTGGTAACTTCTTCATTAATGATGCCTCTTACTCTACTGCTCCCCTGGGCTTCAAAATGGGCTTCTTCTCCCATCCTGGTTTTATAGAATGAGGAGGTGTGTAATTATATTACTGCCACTGGTTAGAGGAAAAGAAATTACTGAGAACATCTTTGTTTAACAAGTCAAAATCATTACTGTGCTTTCTCTGAGGGAGTTGTGAGTTTTCATTTCTTTTAAGTAATTTTCTAGATCATCCTTATAAAAATATTACTCTTCCCCCTCTTTTCCACACCTTCACTCTGTTAAAACATACCACACAATTATTTAAAAATTTATTCATTACTATTTTTTCATCTGATTAGAAAGAGACATGAAGAAAGAGAGAAAGTCAGATAGCAAGCCACTAGGGACTCGAAGGGTGGTCAGCCATGTGGGAGTCCAGCACCTTAACCCCCACCCCACCCGCTGGTCCCCATATCGCACAATTTTTAAGAAAGAATGAATACCTGTGTTTTGGAAATGTCAGTCCAGACACCACTTCTCATCTGAAGAGTGGTGATATGTGCTGAGTAACCAAGGTGCTCGTCTCCCAACTGGTAAATGCGCCACACCACCTATCACCTGTCACCTTCATGGCTTTATTTCAGGTCTTAGGAAAAAAAGAAGAATCCATACACTGTTACACTAGATTTCGGAACCTGAAAGAACCTTCCTTACATAGATGCTAATAGTAGCATTAAAGAGCATCTACTGAGTTCTTACTAAGAGGAATCACTATTTTAGAATTTTATGTGTCCTAATCCCACAAATCCTCACAATGATCTCCTATCCACTAAGTACTATTATATCAGCAGTTTTATTGATGAGGTACAGAAGCTCAACTGGCATGCCCAAAGATGCACAGTTAGTATGTTCTAAAGTCAGCATTTGCACATAGGCAACCTGGACCTGAGCCCACATTCTTAACTGTACTATATTGCTCCCAAGTCTTTCAAATGAGTAAGCAGAGGCCTCAGGGAATATAAAGTTTGGGAAGATATTTTGCCCATGTCTCCCAGTATTGGTGGCCAACTTTCAGACATTTGAACCCAGATATTCTGAATTTCAATCCATCAATAATCAAATCTCAAGGAGTTTCAGGCAGTGCCTTTATTCTGATAAACAGCAGCTGCTAGTTTCATTTCACCAAAACTTTTATTGGTTGTATTTCTATTTTTGAATGGTAATATTGATAACCTATAACGATATTTTCAGTAAATAATTAATCTGACTTCACCATGAATTCAGAACCCTGCTTCCAAAAAAAAAAGACCATCCAACAGGATGGCATTTGGAAAACAATTCCACACCAGTGGTTGCATTAATTGCTACTTTAGATGTTCCTGCTGTGAATTGAATGGAGCCACTTTGGATCTATTTCTTAGAAATAACCATCTTTATTAGCTCTGCTCTAGGATGCAGTTTTGAGAATTTTAGAGGCAAGTATCTTCACTAATCTGTTTCTCTTTTCCATTTTCATTCCATAAGTAATTTTTTTCATCATTATCACCATTTCTAATGTCCTCAGATTTAATTTATGAAGGGTATGACATGTTATTTGCCTCATGCTCTCAGCATATAACATTCTGTTAACTTCCCATGTGTAACATTTCGAATATCATGTTGAATTCAAATATGACCCATTATTTTATTAAAGTAGGTTTTTTCTTTGTATAACTCTAGAATTGACAAGAATTTTATGAAAATGGCTTGTGTGGTATACAAGCAGGGATTTTCTTTAGTATCTGCCATTTCTCTAGTGAGTGTTTTGAGAAATGCAGTATAAAATGTAGCATTATGAGATAAAGTATATTTGTAGTTATGAGCTTTTTAGAAAATAAATTTAAATGGGACCAGCAATTGGCATAATGGCTATGTCACTGGACTTCCATGTAGTCAACCGTGGTTTGAGTTCTGGTGCCTTAAACTCATGCCAGCACATGGGCGTGCGTGCCCAAGATCCCAAGAGAAGAATGAAGGAGAAGGGATTGTGATGTGGCCATCCCCCCGGGGGGTGATTTCTCACTTTCTGTCTCTCTATCTGTTTCTCTCTTTCTGGTGAGCTCCCACCCCCTATAGCAAAAACCTCTCCAAAAAAAAAAAGAAAAAAGAAATTTAAATGTATTTCAGATTAATTTATGCTTTCTTTATTCTTGTTTCTTACAATTTACCTATTGGTTGTCCCAGTTTCAAAGTTGTATTTTTTCTGTGTTTCTAGGTTACCCCACAGTGGCCCCAGTACAATAAAATTCAAGCAAATGAATTACCTGTAGCTTTTCAAGTCAATTAACAATTCAACAAATACTTGTGTGCCCCTTGTTTTAGACAAAGACTTACTTGCATATTACTTTATTAATTCTGTAGTAGCATTTATGACAGATACAGAAATGATCAAGCCATGGTCCCTACTGTGGGGAAGTTCAGGTATAAATTAGGGAAAAAAAGTATACAATTAAAGCAAACTCTTGCAAACTCTATGTTGCTTTTATAATATAAATATTTGCCTGTCATCCCCTTTTATTTCTTCTGCTTTGCCCAGACTCTCTTTCCTTTTTGCTGAATCTTAGCAATCTTGAGCTTTGGGATCATGCCTGATTGCCTACATCACTCATCCAGACAGCCGTACGCTCCAAGATTAGAATAAACTTATCTAATTATATTAGGTAGCACATGTGAATAAATATCAATAGTCTCCTTCTAGGAAAAAAAATTAAAAAGCAAATGCCTTAAATTAAATTGTGGGAACAGAAGATGGTGTCATGGTTACATTGTTGGACTCCCACATAATTGACAGTGGTTCGAGTCCTGGAGCAAGTGATTTAAAACTCACGCCAGGCATGTGTGCACATGTGCCCAAGATACCAGGAGAAGAATGGAGAGGAAGGGATTGCCGTAGGGATTGCCGTGTGGCCATCTCCCCTGGGGAGTGATTTCTTGTCTTCTGTCTGTCTCTCCAGTGGTCTCACACACCCTAAAACAAAAAATCTTAAAAAAAAATGTTTCTAATATTTAATACTTTTATCAAAATATGTAGAGGCAGAGAATAAATTATTTAGGAGCATTTATGGATCCAGACTTTTTTGGTTCAAATCCCAGCACCTCTACTTACAAGCTGTGAGTCTGTCAATAAAAAACTTTGTATGTTCCATCAATAAATTGAGAATTTTACCTGCCCCATGGGATTTTATAAAGTTTGAATCAATATATGTAATATTCTAGGCATTATCTACATGTTTTAACAATAAATATAATGTAATAGCTCATTTAATGGAAAGAGATTTTGGAGTATAATTCTATAAAGGTTCTAAAATTATTTGTCAGCCCTTACATCCCATCTTCTGACTCTGAGGTTGACTTACAGTAGAACTGCTTTGAACAACTTCATGATCTTGTGTTCCACATCAGCATGGATAGGAAAGCAAACCTCTGCTCTAATCTAGCAACCCTTTAGTTTCACTGAGCAGTACTTCTAGAAGGTGACTCTGATTTAAAAAGTTGATGTCACCAGAGATGCTAGGATTATAGCAATTTGGATGTCAAATCATTAACTTGAAAAGCATCTTCCCAAGAGTGTCTGCCTAGATATCCACCCAAGAGAACATCTTCTGAAGAGGTATGGCATGGGCCTCTGCTTAGTATAATGAATTTCTTCCTCACTAAAGTGCCAGGTCTGCTTTTGGAAAGTAATCAATTTCCATGACCGCTATTTGTTGCCCAGTGATATAGATATTTCCACGTGTTTTATTCTTTTAGAGACTGTTCAGAAAATGAGAGCATATTTCACATAGCAGAAGATGGGTTCTGCATTTCTTTCTTTTTTATATTTTTTCCTTTTAATTGCTAGAGGGTACACATGCATGAGAGAGGGAGAACAGGAAAGAGAAAGTGAAAAATCATCTCCCAATGGAGCCTGGCCATGCCACAATCATTTCATTCTGTCAAGGTGGTATGCACATGCACATGTGCTAGATTTTAACTGCAGTCAGCCCTGTGGGACTGACTCCCTATGCACAGTGCTTGACAGTTGCACTACCAGCTGGCCCTTTTGCATATCTGATGAACTTTCTATCAGATATGCAAAAGGGCTTATCAGTCCTATTCACAATTTATACAATTTTATCACTATTTGAGTAAAACAGCACATCTTTCCAAAATAGAACTATTTTCTTTAAAGAAACTAGGCTTTAACTTCAAGTAACTGGAAGAAAAAAAAATCTCAACAATCTATAAGTGTATTCATTCAATAGGTAAAATGTGCTGGGAAACTGGGGTGGGTGTGATGGTAAAAGTGGCCTACTCAGATAAAGAAGACAGTAAGTGAGCAATTCTAACCCTAAAGTGAATATAAGATCTTTGAGGATTCTATACATTTCTATTCCTGGTTGAGTAATTAGGTTTTGTGAAATAGGTCATCTTAGATATTCACAAGATAGAGGGGGTTTATTTGGTTAGGATTTTATATTTTAACCCATCCATTATAGTAGAAAAATGCTATCAGGATTTGAGCACAATTGAACTTAAATTGAGCTATTACATTTTCTGGTGTCCTAAGCAAGACAAATACCATTTAGAAATAAAATCTGAATATAGTCTTTTTCATTGTGACAAAATATATACATAACATAAAATTTACCATGTTAACCATTTTTAACTGTACAATTAATGGAATTAAGTATATTGCAAACATCACCACTCTTCAGTTCCATCATTTTCATCATCCTAAATAAAATTTCTGTACCCATCTAAATATTTGTCTGAATGCAAAAAATCTTTAGAACTTCTTCATTTGACCCTGCCATAAAATCTGATGAACAACAGAAGTTCCACCTGTTCTCAGCTTTTCTAAGGTTGTTTCAGAAAAACTTAGAAATACTTGAACTTCTATTATTTCTTTGATAATATTTTATAACATTTAAACTAATGATGTTAAGCATTTCATTGCAAGTAACACAGTTTAATTTCAGCTGAGTACCTTTAGCTTTACTAAGATTAGTAATTAAATATTTAGTTGTGTAGTAAATTAGCCATGCCACATGATCATTGGAAAGTGGGTACTCCTTTTACTGCAACATAAATGTTTTACAAGGTATTATAATGTAACTTGTAAATTAATAATGACAATTTAGGTTTCAGCTAATTAAACTCTTCCTTAGCATTTATTAATTTAAGGATCTAAAGTAAAACAACTTTGACAGTGATTATAACTGTTTTGATGGTTTAGCTGCACCAACCAAGGATAAAATTGGGAAAATGTAATGTGTGTAACTAGTTCTAAAAACAAAAAGTCAGTTTATACATGTCTTTATGAATTTTGATTGGCAAATCAAACCAGAATGAACTATTCATTAAGGAAAAAGACTTTTTATTCAATTTCGTACCCTTATTTTATCAAAATACTTTTAGCGAGAATTGATATCTTTGTCATAGCAAACAATCAAATAAATTCTATAAAGTATCAGTGTGCCTATAACTGAGGTAGTATGTTGAAGTAGTGTAATCAAACATGGAGGGCCCAGTTTATAATCATAGATTATTAGGACTGGGAGCAATTATACTAATATAAAATAATAATAATAACTGATTATTATAGGTAATATATAGCAAAACCTTTTGGCAGATGAACAAATTGAGACCCAGAATTATTAGGCTTCATATAGTCAATATTTGGCTTTATAAAGTTAGGTTGTTCATAACCTAGCTCTCTATTTTATTTTGTAGCATGGAAACTATTAGGGAGTTGGGAAAGTTATGATGTATTTTTCTGTTTTTCTATCCAAAATGCATCATTACTTCCCCAACAACCCAATATATGTAAGGCAAATGGAAAAGATGCCAAAGAAGATGTGGCTGTATTTAATTACGCAATCATTAGTTTATTGGGAAAACATTGTAATTTGGTTGAGGAAGCATCTGCTTTAGAGTTGGAAAGTCCTCCTGCACTTGAAAAGCTTTGTCTTTTATAGCTGGAAAAGTTACTTCTTAGAGGCTCAGATTTTTTCATAAATAAAAAATAGGGACAATAGAAATAAATGATTAACATAGCAGTCAGGGGTTTTTTTTCTCTCTTTTTATTTATTTTTTTAATTTAAAAAAAATTATATACATTCAATCACATTTTTTAGCTTACAATGTGAGCATTTCAATATATGAACATTTATCCCCAGTTCTGTTGATCAAAATATCTTTAACCGATAACACTACACCTCCCCATCCTATCAATGCTCTACCTCCATATCCCTTCTCCAAATGTTTATTGTGGCACTATTCACGATTGCTAAGAGATGGAGTCAGGGGTTCCTGAAAGTCAAGTCATGTATTCATTCACACATATTTATTTAGAATTTAGAATTCTTAATATGTGCCTAATATATTTTAAGTATATAAAAATAAAATAGACATAATTTACCCAAGTACTGTATAAAAGTTACATAAGTAAACTACCATAGCATGACAGTTCCAATGTATCCATGAAAGTTGTGCACTAATAGAGGTACTGTAGGCTTTGGAGGCACATAAGAAGAAGCACAGAGGAAGAGGTGGAGCCAGAGAAGCTCTTAGGAAGGGAATGACGCCAGAGGAAAGTCTAACAGGGTAAGACAGAGTCGGCAGGCCAATGAGGTGAGGGAGTCATTCTGAGCAGAGGACAGTTTGAGCAAAGTACATATTCCTCAAAGAGCATGGCCTTTTCATGGAGCAGCAGGAGGCTCCGCATGGCCTGAGCAGAGCATGTACACAGGGGAGTGGAAAGAAGTGACTTTGGAAAGGTCGGCTGGGGCCAGATGGTGAAAGGCCTGGTTTGCCAACTAAGTAGTTCAACTTTTTTTTTTTTTTTTTGCTGAAAGATGGAACACTCATGTTAATGAAAGCTTTTATGGAGAGTAAAAGAGAAAGAGATTGGCATGATCAGATTCAAATTTCAGGAAAACTTGTGGCAATGTGGAGAATGTATTTGAGATAACCTGAAGTAGAAGCAAGGAGACAATTCAGGAGACTCATGAGTGTTCTTAAACTACAGTGTGTATGAAAATCACCTGGAGGTCTTGTTAAAACAGATTGCCGAGTTCTGCCCACAGTTTCAAATTCAATCAGTCTGGAATAGAGAATTTGCATTCCTAACAAGTTACTAGGTGTTGATACTCTGGGACCCTATTTGACAAACCACTGCCATACAAAAAGGGTAAGGGACTGTCTTCAGGCTGTTGTAGCCAAGCACCATAAACTAGGTGGCTTAAACAACAAGTACTTATTTCTCACAATTCTGGAGGCTTGGAAGTCCAAGTTCAAGGCACCAGCAGATTCAGAATGTGATGAGGACCCACTTCCTGGTTCATAGGCAGTCATCTTCCCACTATAACCTCAAAAGGCAGAGGAAATTTCCTGAGGTCTCTCCATTTTATTTGTTTTGTTTTGTTTTTAATTTGCCAGCAGACATGTGCCTGAGAGAGGGGGAAGGGAAAGTGAGAAAGCACCCTTCATAGGGAATAACCACAATGTAATCCTTTCAAACTGCCAGGTCTGGAACTGAAAACATGCAGTCAGCCCTGTAGGATGCAGTCACCTTAGCCATCACACCACCAGCTGGCCCTTTTGTTGTTGCTGTTCATTATGGAACTCACGGGCATGCATTCGAGAGAGAGAAGAGAGCAAGCAACCACGTGCGAGTGAGCATGCAAACAGGCAGGAACATCCTTCACAGGGCCTGGTCAAGCATGATTCCATCCTCTAGTCCTTCAGTCTGCCAGATCCTGGGCACATATGTACATGCTTTGTGTGTGCAGGCTGGCCAGGCTGCCGACTCAGCGGTGAGCATGTGGCTACCAGCTCTGCAGTCCTGTGTTCTACTGACTGTGCCACTGAGGGCTCATCACATTTTGAGGGCTCTACCCTTAGTACCTAATCAACTCCCAGAAGCTCTACTTCCTAATACTATTGCCTTTGGGATTAAGCTTCAACTTAATTTGGGGGAACACAAATAGTCAGTGTATTAATAGGGGCTAACCATGGCCTGTACTGGGGTAACAAAACAGAAATGGTAACTAAAATCCCATGGAATGGCCTCACTGAATAGAAGTACCCTCATGAAACATTTTTGGTTTCTGAGACATATTGTTGGATTATATGTCTCTATTTTAGATATTTGATCATGCTGGAGGGTATCAAGTGAAATAAAGTGAACCAGCTGTTTCCTACCAGGGATACAGTGGGTAAATGTGACATATGACCCTCAGTGAATATTAATACAAGAAAACTGCTTTAAGAGTTTCCTAATTCAGAGAACCAGCAGTTAGCGTAATGGCTATGTCTCTGGACTCCCACGTAGTCAACCGCGGTTCACGTCCCGGACCTGGTGGCTTAAAACTCACACCGGGTGCGTGTGTGTGCGTGCCCAAGATCCCAAGAGGAGAATGGAGAGGAAGGGATTGCGGCATGACCATCCCCCCTGGGGGGTTATTTCTCGCTTTCTGTCTCTATGTCTCTCTCTGTCTGTCTGGTGAGCGCACGTGCCCTGTAGTGAAAATCTCTCCAAAAAAAAAAGAGTTTCCTAATTCAAATTCCATTTCTGTTCTTTTCATTTATCATTCAGAGAAGAAACAGAGTTGCCCAGTCACTGAGTTCGTTATCTAAGGAAATTGGTTTCTAACATAAGGTACTACAACAGGAGTCTTGAACATTCTTGGTGCTTTCAGTATATCGTTGTTGAAGGAAAACAAATATGACTGCTTTTTGATTGTTTCATTGTTCCAATTTTTTAAAAATATGTACTACGATGGTTTATGTGATCATTTTCCTCTGCTTGGATGAAATTTTTCTTCTGTTTTCATTTATTTGGTGTGTGTGTTTGTCTTTAAGCCACACATGATCTCTCTAATTGCCTTTCATTGTAGGCAAGGTTTCTCTTTCCTGTAGCCCCTTCGTTGTTCTTGTGAAATGGGCTTCATCTGCTGAGTGCAGGAAAAAGGTTTTAATTGACATAATTAACTCTGGGGTGGTTACCTCGGATTTAAAAGAGGCATTTGAGTCTTTCAGAATGTGAGGGTATTGCCTGATAGAGCCAGGCACGCTGTGTGTAATAATGAAGGTGGTTTGGGAAGAATTTTGTGCTCTTAATTAGGAATGAGATGAGGTAGCCTTCTGTCGGTAGGAGGCTCAGGACACAGCCTGAAATTGCAATGAAGATAATGGGATTACCTCACACTTGAGACAGTACTCTCTCAAAAGGGGGCACAGAGCCTTTTCTGCAAAGCTGCATTATAGTGGGGTGGGGGCTTTGTAATGGGATGTTTTAAAAAGATAATTTATTATACAATTTAGAGGATTCCTCCCCTACTTTCTGTGTGTGTGTGTGTGTGTGTGTGTGTGTGTGTGCTGTGATAGAGAAAGATGATCATAAAATTATTTGCATCTCAAATATTGTGCTTCTAATGGAAGGGCTTTTGAGGGTTGTTTTGCATATGAGACACTGTGTTCAGGAGGCTCTAAATGATGTCCAGAATAAATAGATTGTACTTTTGCAAGCACTTGGTGTGACTGCCTAATATTGCAGCTGTTCCTAAGTGTTTAGGAAGATAAAATACTATTACTAAATTAGTGTGATTTCTCTCAGGTATAGGGATAAATGTTGAATAGATATCATTTAATACAGAGAGTGTATTGAAAGCACATATAGAACTTTGAATGCATTTTAACTTCAGAGTAAGAGCATGGTTGAGTTTATTAAGCACAAGGGACTTTGCATGAGCCACCAAATTAAGTAATATGTCTGCCTCTGTCTCATTGTACCTCCTCATCCCTCCTTTTCCTCCCCCCTTTTTTATCCTCTCTTCCCTCTTTCTCTCTCTCATTCTTTTCACTCATCTACAAGACTTTAAATATTTGATTACCAAGTGATGTGTAAAGCATTGAGTGTATCAGGACAGACAAGAGAGAGCACTTGCCCTCAGAAGTTCAGGTTCACTCAGCCACAAAGCTCTGTGTATTTTCAAAACAAAGTGTTTCGGATACACCAAAGGAAGAACACTGAAGTCCAGCCCAGAAATAGAGAACACTCCATAGGGAATGCTGAAAATGAACTAATTGGGCTAGCCCCTGGCATAATAGTTGAGGTGGCTGACTCACAGCTGACTTCATGTTTCCAGTCCTAAACCCTGTGGCCTGAGAAATACACTGGGTGCATATGCATGCATGCCCAAAATACTGGTGGAAGGGAGAGGTGGAGCAGAAGGGATTGTGACCTGACCATCCTTCATGTGGGTGTACTTTCTCTCTTCTCCTGGCTCTCCTGGATAATTTTTTTTTAAGGGAAAAAAATGAAATGAACTGATCATAGCAAACAGGAAGGATTTTGCAAGGTAGATGAGAGTGGGGACAGCATTCCAGGATGAGAAATCAGGAAAAGCAAAAGCATAAGATTATTGGAAGGAAACTAGGTATATTGAGGTTAGTTGTAGAGTAGTATATAGAAGAGGGCACTGAGGGTTTCATCAGAAAAGGAGGGGTTGAGTCAGATTGGGAAAAGTTTTATATATTATAGTAAGGAGCTAGAACCCTATGCTGTGAATGGAAGACAGATGTGATAAAATTAAATGAAAAAACCACTTGGTCAAGAAAATACCGCATAGTAATGATTAAAAGCATAGACTTCACCAGGGTTTCAAACTTAGTCTTAGGTTTAGTGTTTAGTTTTAAGTAATTTATTTCATACCTCTGAGGCTCATTTCTCTCATCTCTAAAAATTAATGATACCTTTGTCTTGATATTATTATAAGGACTAAGTTAAATGGTGTATTGCAAACCTTTAATATAACATCCCTCTACTATTCTGAAACACTGTGGTTGTACTTCTTTTGTTCCTTTCTTTTTCTTTTAGTATTTTATTTATTTTTATTATTTTTAAATTTGACCAGAGGTGGGAGTGTGGAGTCAAAAAGCAAGCCACCAGGCTCAGGACTTGAACTGTGGTTGGCCATGTGGGAGTCCAGAGCCTTAACCACCATGATACCTGCCATCCTCTTTTCTCTTCCTTTCTATTATAAGTTCTTCTAAAAAAATTTAAGCCCTGATGTGTTCACAGAACCAAACTAGAAAATGACATTTTATTCTTGTTTTTTTTAACCTTACTGTGTGTGTGGCTGTAGGGCACTAATAACACAAAGATGAATGAGATTCCCAACACACAAAGTAAGAATTGTACTACCATATGGTGGTGTTGTAATGCCAACTCTGTAAGTGCTTTGGAAACATGAACCAGTGACTGTATACTAAGAGCTTGTGGTCAAAGAACACATTCACATTTTCTTTCAATATCATGACAAGAAGCTTGGACATAGAGTTTGTCTCTTATCGCATATTCATGGACAACAAGGAATTTACATTGCATATAAACCTAGGATTTATATCAGGGTTGAGCAATATACTATGTATCATTGAGGTCAGGGCTAACAAAATAAAGTCCATCCAGATGATATAGCGTACAAAAAGGAATCTGATTTTATCAGTTTCATCCAGGAAGTCTTCCTGGAGACAGTGGGATCCTAATACTATTTCAGAACCTGGAAAATAAAATGTTAGTAGGTAAGGTAGAACCAAAATATGCTATGTCCTTCTAAATTCTGGCAGTTTTGAACAAGACAGAAGGAGCTAATAAGAAAAAGATGTGAGAAGACCAAGAAGGGCAAGGTGAACAGAGAAGCCGGGCATAAGAGGGTTGGAGTGTTTGTGTCACCCTTGTCAACAGCTTTAAACTCAGATAAAGTAATACAGTACAAGGACTTTCAAACTGACCAAGAGGGCAAATAATTATCTTGAGGAGGGAGGAACGTGCTAATGATTGAGTGTGAGTACTTGGAGAAGGAACGTCTTCAGTGTATGTGTGTGTGTTTGGGGGGGGGAGGGACAATGAAATGAACACTTACTGTGTAACAGTCATGATGCTGAGTACTTTCTACGTTTGTCTTGTCTCATCTTCATGTTCTGTGGGGTGGAAGCATCCCCATTTTATAGGGCCGTAACTGAGTTTAATTTGTAACAGCTCTCTCAAGATAATGTAGGCAGTAATTGTGAATAAAGAAGTCTAAGCCAAATGTTGATGATAGAAAGTTTACAGGCAGCGTTCCTGCTAACTCACACTGTACGCAGGTCATGCGTGCCTTTACTCAGAACCAAGTCACAGCCTGTGCTGCGTACTGAGTGCTGCGTCACTGTGTGTGTGTCCTTGTTCTGCACCTACTTGCTGTCTAATTTGGGAAGTCACTTTTCTGTGACTGTTTTCTCAAATGTTAAGTGTTTTTGTGGCTACTCAATCAATGTAGGTTGAATTCAAATTTATGTTCCAACTCTTACCTAGTAATTGGAAGCTATGCTTTTCCATTCCCTAAGAAAATACAGCAGTCAGTATTTGGCATCATTCTGTTGTTTCTTCTCAGTTATTTGTGTTTATGTGTAATATAATAATGATGAGGAAGCTAATATTGGTGATAATAATTTAATAATAGTAGCAAAAATAATAGTTTTTTCTTTTAAATTCATACCCTGTGGCTAGTCCTCTGTTAAGGCAATAGTTTTATATTATCCCATTTAATCCTTGGCAAAAGGGCATGAGTAAAACTATTGGGTTATTGGAAAAGCCATGATTTATGTTTCTGTGTTTTTCTATGCAAAAATGCATCATGACTTTTCCGAAGACCCAGCATTTCCCTATTTCATGTATTGGAAATCTAAGCTTCAGGAACTCACAGAAAATGTGTCAAACCAGGATATTAAATCCCAGAATGTCTTCTCACAAATCACATGCTCTCAATTATTAGGTGACACTCCCTTCCTATTTAACAGAGCATATTCTTGAAATCAAAGTGTCGGTAGTCAGGACACCCTTACTCCCAGGTAGTTTGAATTAGTGAACTTTGCTATAATTCATGTTCTTTGGAGTTGGCTACTATAGTTCTAAATGCTTTTGCTTAAAGGAAATAGTCCATTTTCTTCCTTAAGTGGGAGTTGGGGGCTGTGGGGGATGGGACAGTTTTACTCCATATCCATGGACATCCCACAATACACATCTACTAACCAATGATTTCTTGGGTGGAAAAATTTAAGATTCAATTTCTTCTTGGTTGGTGAACATTTCCTTAAGAAGCATTGCCTATCAGTGCCTCTCTCTGTCAGTCTGCCACTAAGCTAACTGGGTATAATGATCGTGGGATTTATTTTTGACATCTATCTTGAAGAGACTAAAATTTAACAAGAGAGGATAGAAATAGGATCATGAAAGAAGGGGTCCTAGTGTCAAGACATACAATGGAAAATAGAATTGTATTTGTTTTTTGACATTTTAAGTTTTACACTTTTAGAATTTGAGACTCAAAGGACAAAAGAAGTGAAAGGCACCCAATGATTGGTGTGCAGAAATTCAGAATAGTAATTAAAATTATTAGAAAAGGAAGAGAGAAAAATAGCTAATATTTATTCATAGCTTTAAAAAAAAATTGCCAGGGTACATTTGCATTTACTGGACAGAGATAAAGAGAGAGACAGAGAGATAATCTGAGAAAGCATTCTCCTCTCTCTCTCTTTGGGATTTTGGGCAAGTGCACACGTGCATGCGTGCACGCACACACACATTCACACACATATACAAACCATGTTTTTTAAGCCAGTGGAGTCCAGGACTCATACCAGGTGGTTGGCTATGTGGGATCCCACTGCCTTAACCACTGATCCAGGGACTGACCCTATTGATGACTTTTCATGTTGCAGAGAGCAAAGAATTCTACATGCAATTAATGTATTTGATCCTTCCAGCACATACAAAAAAATAGATATTATTGTCGCCACTTTATAGATGATTAAGTGAGTTTGGAGAAGTGAAATAACTGAAAAAGGTCACATAACCAGTGGAGCCAAAGTGAAGTCCATTTCTGTCAACTGTCCCGCTCATTGATTATGATCTTGACCATCAGAAAGAGGGTGTCAAACCTGAGGCTTGAAAAGCAGCCTCTGTACCTCACTGGCCCTGGCCACACCTGTGCCATGTCCCTGTGTTGGAATTGTGGGTTCTAATTCTCAAACCTGTGATGCTATGTATTCATTGACAGTGAATGAACTTGGCCTTTGGAGTTTGGTGCTTGTTTTACCTAGCTGCCAGGTCTTTAGCAAGACCTGGCACTTTTCTGAGGCTCACATCCATAAAACGAGGTAAAGTAATATAAAGATTATCAGATGAATATAAAAACATTTATATGGTATCTTGTACTTGATACTCATAATAGTATATAAAGTGTAGTAATCATAATATCTTTTCAATGCAATATTGGCTTCCAGAAAGGTGCTCAATAAAAGGCTTATATCTAGGGTAGAACTGTGATCTTTAGCAGCCTCTGACTGCAGGAAAATGAACAGGCACAGGCAGTGACATCCATACTTATACCCACGGAGACAGGTCATCTGTCCTTGTAATAATCACCTTCCCAAGACAAATTCTGGTATGTGACAATACTACAGTAAAGCTTCTTAGAATAACATTTTTATTAAATAAAAGCCGTATGCCTTTAGGGGGATAGTAGTGCACATTGTATAATCCTCTACTTTGCATATTGAAATTCAGCTGCCAGACCTTGCAAAAGGAATTCAGGAGGCATCTTAAAGTGGAGAATGACCTTCACATTTTCATAAAATAAATGATTAATGTGGGGACCATTAATTCCGCCCATACTCTGTTCCCCAAACAGCTTTCTCTATCCTGAAAAAGGCCTTTCATTTTCAAGGATAAACGATACATATTTTTAATACAATTATGAAAATCAGGTATGTAATTTATATTTGTTGTGCATAATAAAATACAAAATTAAACATCACTCCATAATTAATCAAGGCATTAAAATCTGGAAGTGGTAAGAAGCTACTTTGCAGTAGCATCCTGAGTTGGTGAGATTGTTTATAAATAGTCTCATAACACTAGGACTGTTTTTATTCTCGTTTCATTTTCTCCATGTGTCATTAGATAGGTCAGTCTTGATTATATGCTGTATTTGGATATGTACTTTAATCAGAGTGATCAAAGGATATGCCATCAGCGGTTC
>NW_006159609.1:4104657-4114197 GCF_000334495.1 Tupaia belangeri chinensis
AGTATATTCTATCAGCGTTTCAGATAAAATCTAAGCAGCCGAAAGTTTAGCCAAATATAATGCTGATCTAATTCAAAGTAATCCACTAAAACATATTTAACTATAGGTAAGTTTATCCAAGTTTGTGCCTCAGACAATTGGTGGATTTAAATTCTGTAGTTAATGAAACAGGGAATAAGCCAATTTTTTATAGCTGTGTAACAATGGTAAGGATAGACTTTTCAGAGTCACCCACCTGCCTACAGATCTTGTCATCTGTAACAAACAAGTAGTTCATCACGGTTCAGTATAGTCAGGCTGTACTGAAAACTTTATATTAATTATGATGATTATAATAAAATAATAGTAAACATTTGCAAGGTTCCATGCTAAGTACTTTACATATACTCACTTGTTTAATCATCACAATAGTCCTATAAGGCAAATATTGTTATTTTTGTATTACAGATGAGGAAACAAAGGCACTGAATAGTTAAGAGACACATCATGTATGTCATAGCATGATCTATCTTATATATTAAAATAAGAGTGAAATTGAGGAACACACTATAAATTTCATGTCATTGTTTTCTGCATCTGTAAGAGATGGGTATTTTCTTAGAACTGGCTCAAGTTTGTCTTTGATGTTGGTGTTGATACTATGATAGAAGACTCAGCACATCATAGCCCTTCTAAACTACTGAATGAAATTGAAGGTTCCCAGTAGGTTCTCAGCTAGTTTCCTCTTTGAAGAGTCAGAATGTCTGAGTGGATGATTATAGTAAAGAAAAAAACAATCTCTGCATTACTGTATCTGTCAGAAAGAAGGATGGATAAGTGTGGAGGAAAGGTTCACTGAGCTGCCCTCATCAGGATAATCGTATTCCTTATTTTCAAGTAATGCCCCATTTGATAGCTGATGTCAGCAGGTATTGATTGAGTGTGTTCTGAGAGCTTGTGACTGAACCCTGCAGGAATTGACTGACTGTACTATCTCTTCATGACACACAGGCAGTCGAGGAACAGGTAGGTTGGACTTGCTGTATCCATCCCATATTCTCAGGAATGCTTCATGTATCTTGCAGGTGAATGTGCTGAGAGGACATGCCATATTTCTAGATCTCTTTGTATCTACCCTTCTGCTATCACAAAACTTCTTTGACTTTTTATTTTAACCCCTCTGTGCTGCCTGGCATTCTTCAAATGTACCGTAAAAATTCTGCCTTTGCTTATGCCTCTTAGATTCCTAGGAAACTTTTTTAGTATTTCTTAAGACCCATGCCAAATACCATTTTGAAAGTAGTTGCTAATTCACTCTGTGTTCTCAGCTGTTCTTTTCTATCTGTGAGTTCAGGTGGAGACATGGTTTCCCCTCCCAGGACTCATATGTAAGGAGAGACCAAAGATTAAACCAGATCTACTGAGTCTTGCAGAGCACTGTAGACCTGGGACTGAGACATTTGACAACAGGAAGAAAATTTAATAAATAAATAAATTTAATAAGTGAGGCTGTAGCCTCTGACTCAGACACTGTCAGTAAGTGGAGATGGAAGGACTTATTTCTGGCCTTCAATGGACTATCTCCAAAAGAAGACAGACATACTAAGAAGCACTTCATGATTCAGTTAATAGTAAATTGGCATTGCTACCAAGAGGGAGCAAGGGGTTTTCCATTGACTTTGCAGAGAACAACTGAAGGAATCTTAGAGGAGCACGAGTGCCAAGAAGTTGTTATCTTGGAGATTTCCAGTAGACCCCAGGTGCTGGGTTATGGACTCTAGAATGGAGGCCGCTAGAGTAAGTTGAGGTAAAATCCTGTCTGGAAACTGGAAAGTAGGTGAATGAGAGAAAGCTAAAGCTTGAAACCATGAAGCTTTTCTTGGGAGAGATGTTTAGGGTGGCACCAGAGCAGACATGGTACAACAAGTTGGGAAGTTTGTCTAGTGCTCAGCTCCCTCACTCAGGGCCCAAGGCAGATGAAAATACTGTTTATTTTATGTCCTTATTGACTGGGACCTCTCTTTTTGTATCCTAGCTCTATCAGTTAGTAGTTGTGTGACTGCAAGCAAATCTCTTTAAGTTCACTGAGCCTAGGTTGCTTTATCTAAGAGGGAAATTAATATTAATTCCCCAGGTCATTGTGAGTAAATGGGCATTTACTTCATCTTACAGTATCCATGTATATAGTAATATCTTTATCATCACCATCAACATTGCCATCAAGACTTTAGTGGAGCCCAGCCGTAGGGTGCTAGAGGTTACAGCTACAAGATCATGCATGCACACACTCCTCCACATGGCACTTACAGCTAATCTTTCTGTCAGCGCTATGGAACTTGTGCTTGTCTGACTGATTAAATTATAAACTCAAGTGTATGGTATCTGGCATAACCAAAATAGGCTAAACAAAAGAATGACTCAGTCAGAAAATGTATATAAAAGTGTCCCCAAATTGTAATAAGAAATAAAGTCAGTCTATAGTTTCTTCATTCTTTGACATTTATAAACATAAGTAAAGGAAATATCAAGTCATTGGGAAAGTCATGACACTCTGTTCCATAGAAAAATATGATCACGACTTTCCCAACAACCTAAAATTAAGCAGTAATTGTGGCATAATGCTGGTATTGAAATGTGATACCATGTGTTGTGTGATACAGTGGACACTTTGTTCAGGACCTTTGGACAGGATCTTGTGCTCTCTGTACCCCTCACCAATAGAAAGCATGTTTCATTCTATTAAATAACTACTGAACCCTAACTCATCATCAGTCTACTACTTTTTATTTTTTTCCTCACTAATCTAAGAGTAAATAAGACAGAAAGCACATTGCAGATGTCTTCTAAATTATCTCAAGTGGTAAGACAGTCATTGTCTATTTTCTCATTGTAACTAATTAAATCAGCGTATGGCTAAGGTGTATGTGGTCCATTGATTTCAGTTTTACTTGTCATAAATGTTGTTGTCCACTGTTGGTATGTTTCTAGCTCTAGTAATCACAAGTAGGAAAGCATCTGCCTACCTTGTTATTTTCTGAAAAGATAATATATGTCCACAGTGCCAGCAAATTTGTATTCATAAACATCAGCATATAAGGAGCTATTGTGTCAGGAACACTGAAAATGTGATAAATATTAATTTCTAGACTGGTATTTTGTCAAGGATTTTGAGAATCATCATCTCATGTTTTTGTTTTTGCCCTTGGAGTCTTCTAAATGATAGAATAAAATTCTGCAGTGTTTAGCAGGGTCATGTTTTCATGTTCAGAGGTCTGCCAATATTTTATTTTTCTACATGATGAGATTCTACCCTTGATTACTAAAAAGCTGTATTTTCTGCCTTTTCTTTTATAGCTCTTGTTTTTATGGTATATGGGGCAAGGGTACATGGGTTTTATTTTATTTTATTTTTAGAAATCAGCACTCACTATTTCTAAAGCAAAAAAGCACAAGACAATGGCATTCCATGCTAAAACAATAGGCATCAATTGGAGAATATTATATGCATACTTTCTTCAAATAAAAGAATTTAAGTTTATGTATATTTTTAAAATGACTGTTCATATGATACAGTAATTAATAGGTGCTTTCTATCTTGTTTGGAGTAAGCCACCAAAGATACCATCTAAACTGATGACTTTTCAGTCTGAGGATTAAGCTACTAATACTACCCCCTCCTTTTGGTCTTTGGATATTTGAAAATGAAGATTAAAATACTACTCAGGGAGAATGGGGTTGAAGCTGGCAGCTCCGTGGTGTGAAACCTGAATTTTAAGCTTTGATCTGTTGCCCAACCAACTGTGTGACTTAGATAGAGTCACTTTACCTCCATGAGCCTCACTTTCTCCATCATGAAATAGAGTAACACTACCTATCCCACAAGGTTGTTTTGAGGCTTTCCAGAAGCAACATGTGAAACTGCCTAGCTGTCGGGGCTCAGTAAATGAAAAGTAGTTCCCCTTGCCTGGGAGGTACCAGTTCTCACGTCATCACTTATTTACTTATAATTTTTCTGGTCCCATTTATCTATTCCATAAAAAGATGCCATTATTTTGAAATCCTTCTCGAGTCATTCTGAGTTCTGTAAAGTCACAATTCTAGTCTTCATGTTAAGAAAAGAGCAATTGGAGCTGAGAGTCTGGTCTGTGCTCTGTGCTCTGTGTTTACCTCTCAGGACTTCCTGGTACGAAGAAGGGAGGAATTATGCCACAGCTTAATGTGCAAGTAAATCATTTTCAGAGAATCAGAAAAAAATACAATTGCATTCAAACTAAATTTAACATGTTTATCTGCAACAATTCAGAGAGCAATTTGAGGGCAGGGCTAGCTACAATGCTGGCATGAATCAGGAAATAGCAGAGAGATTTGGACTGGGAACTTTTACTCCCTCACTGAGAAATGTTGAAAAAAACAGCTAGGTTGTTTAAACATTATTGTTCTTATCTTTAAATGGAACAAAAGTTGCCAACTTATAAGGATTAAATGTGGTACACGTAGAAAGGAAAATGTGTAACCCATGCAACATATTTATGTACTCAAGTAATGTTCATTTTCTTTTTTTTAATCATACTATTCTTTTCCTTAAAACTGTTCTTCATGATTTCCATGACAACATTACCCCTCTCTGATAAAAATGTTTTAAAAAGCCTTCAATAAAGAGTTCAAAAAAATTTGGAATTCAAATCTTGCTATGAATTAGGGTGGAGTGCTGTTTGTGGGGAGATATTGTGAAGACATGGAGCCACTGACATCTAGGGTCCTTCTATGGTATGTAGTGAATGTGACTCCTCCTAGTTGCTGAATGGCTGGTACCCTGGTTGGCAGAGCAGAATCCTAGAGCACCTGGGGGTAGAATCCTGGTGCTATAAAAAAGTCTCTTAAGGGAAGTGCAAGGAATTCAATATTATTGGAACATAATGTGCAAGGGAATGAAGAGCAGGAGATGAGACTTGAGCAGTAAACAGGGCCAGATCATGGAAGGCCTTTGCAAATGGTGAGTCATCGGAGGATTTTAAACTCCAGAGTGACGTGATCAGATAGGCAGCAAGATCATTCTGTCAGCCGTGTGGAGGATGAATTGAAGGAAGATGAGACCGTAAACTCAAAGCAAGCCAGGGCTTTATTGCACACATCCACTAAGAAATGACAGGACCCTGAACTAAGGCAGAAGCATGGGGAAAAAGCTGGTGTTGAAACTGACACACTTGATGACAGCCTAGTTACAGAAGGAAAGAAAAGTGGCATCCAGGGTATCTCTCAGGGCTCCAGCTTGGCCTGTTAGGTCAGGGTAACTTCTGAGCCTAGATGGCCTTGCTTCCCTGATGCTCTTGCTAGTCCAACTTGGTAGGGAAAAGTACTTCTGCATAATTATATTGTATTCGTGCTTATATCATACTTACTATGTACCTTGAGTTATAATTATTTGTGTGCACATCCAAATCCCCCAGTTGATTTTAAGCTCACCAGGATGACAACTTTAATGCATCCCAGAATATATAGCAAGGGCATGTTAATTACCTTAAATATTATTTAAAAAAAAAACTGGTATAAATGCCAGTTTTAATTTCACTGGATAGATGCATTGGGCATATATTCCATTTTCTCTTCTAGGCCACATATTAAATTGTTCTGAAAGGCATTGGTCTCAAGAATGTCTCTTTTGGAGTACCATTTCTGCCTCATTGGTTGATTAATTAATAATCGTCTTCTGATTTTTTCCTTCTTTTATTTGGTTAATTGCTATGGACCCCTACATCATCTTTTCCGATCTTATTGACACCCTGAAGAGGTAGCACAAAATATTATTCTATTTGGGGGTAAATTAAAGAGTTTGCCTTCTCTTGGTTCTTCACATATTTATGTATTTTTAAAGAAGGTTAGATTAATCAAATAGGATCCATTCAGCCTGGAAAGGTGTACATGATAGGTTCATACCCTCAGGCCTTCAAGGTACCTACAGGTGATTCTGTCATCTTTGCTGTACAGTACTCTCTGATTTGTGAGACACATCTACAAGAGTGGAGTGTTGTGAGGACAGGTTTTGATCCTGATACAGGAAGATAGCCACTGGCTACCTGTGCAGCCTTGAAAAAGTCTCTTCATCTTTTGCCCACCAGTGTCCTCATCTGTAAAATGGGAGTGTTAGAGCTTCAGAGAAAATTCCCCAGTATCCAGAGGCTTTAAATGCCTTGCATAAGTTGAAAAAACACAGTGACATCCCAAATAGCCTCTTTTTCTATTAAAGTGTGCCTCATTGTATCAATACAGAGCAGAAAGGAAGACAAATCTGGGTAGGCTAGGCCCAGGATTTAACGGTGTACATAAACAACACAAAACAAAAAACACAGCACAACAAAACCAACTGAAGTCCAGAGGTTTTTGGGCAGCAGGCCAGTTGAACAGGTAAAGAACAGGATCCACCGGGTATGGTCTTAGAGAGCAGGTGGTCATTCAAACAGTCAGATGGCATGGGGGTTGGGGGTTGCTAGTGACCCCAGCAGGCTGGCAGTGAAAGGCAGAGGAAGAACCAGGAGCGTGTAGTGCTCAGAATTCAGAATCGTGAAAGTCTGTCAGGGATTAGCAGGGCCCTGGCCACCTGCCTGGGTTCATGGGCAGGGCAGAGATTAAAAAGGGAGGAATGGGAGGGGGGAAACAGGAGCAAGACTGCGTTCCAGGTTTGGAGTGCCTGACATATTAGGCATGTCTCCAAAAGAGAGATTCAGGCAGAGAGGAGCAAGACAGAAGGCGAGTTCTCAGAACTGGGGCACCAGGTGGGGGCTGAGTTTCAGAAGCCCAGATATAAAACTGGGACAAAAGGTCAGAGCTAGGCTAATAGAAGGTAGGTTAATGCTGAAGATTCACATTTTAGAACTTGGGCTACTTTAAGGACTCTTGTGAGCTACAGCTTTGGGGAAGCAGTGATTTCTCCTACCTTTCCGCCGCTCATCTTCTACAGCTGACCGAAGGTCTCCTTTCCATCTGTCACCTGCCCCTTTCCCCTCATTCACTCTGTCCTTGTCAGTTTCATTGAGAACTTACTAAGTTCAAAGTATGAATGAATAAGGAATGTTCTCTGGAAGGAAAGCGAAAAACAGGGCCATGCATAATCACAGTAAATGAGATGAATGCAGTGGGGAGGTCTGTGCAAGGTGCAGTGAGTGCTGAGAGAAGAGCTGCTTCATCCAGATGAAGTAAGGCGGGCACACCCCCACGAAGTGTTCTTTGAACAGAGCCTCAAAGGACAAGTAGCAGTTTCTCACATACACAGGTGGAGCAATGGCAGACCCGGCAAAGAGAACTGTGTCCATGTGCAGTTAACCGAGGGATGGACATGTTCAGAAAGTGTTGACAGTCAGAGCAGTGAAGGAAGTTGTCAGAAACCAATCAAGGCAATAATTGGGGAATTTTCAGAAACCAAGTGGCACTAGAGTTGATTGTGAGGAAAATGATACATTTAAAAGAAAAGAAGGGACTGTGGAAATATGGAGAGGGTACTAACAGTGAGACCAAGGAAGGGGCCCATCACTCATCATCTTAGCAAGAGATGACGAGTGGACTCCAGGCTATAACAGTGAAAATGGACATGAACTGTCAGAATGAAGGGAAAGAATAAAGGGATCTACAAAGATGCCACCTAACTAAGTCATAAGCAATTGCCAGAAGTCAGTGGCAGGTAAACAGGAAGAAGGAAATTGAGTCTTTTCTGTATCACCCTTGCCGTGAGACCCACCTGACTACTTGTTCAACACCACTCTCACCACATTCCTGGTCCTCCTCGTCGGATTTTTCTTCTCCGAGTGCTTTCTAGTAGCTATCATAACACATATTTTATTTACCTTGTTTATTGTTCTCTCTTCCCACTAGAAAATAGCTTTCTCAGGGCAAAGATTTTTCTTTTAAGATTACTGTTTTTATCATTTTATCCCTCACCTTAGAACATTCCCTGGCATACGGTAGATAATAAATATGGGATGTATCAAATCAAAGCCCCAGCAGCTATGAACCAAAACTGACAGTAAGGCAAGACTTGCAGTTACAGAATATTCTGTGAAAGAAATCCTAGAGACAAGACTATCCCCCTCATTTTACAGAAAACACAAATGATTTGCCCAAGGTCACATCCAGAGCATGTCAGGCAGAGATAATTGGAAGTGAAGGATTTGTGAATGTGCAGGGCTTGGTCTCCCAGGGGCTGATTGGCATACAGAGAAGGAAATAAAGGTGAAGCTCCGATGACCTGGCTGTGTTAAGGACACTATCACTACAGGTCAGTCCTGTTATAACTATACTGAAACTTACCAATATAAGACAGATAAATGTTTTTTTCCTTTTGTAACTGAAATATACTGAAACAATTATTTCTTTCTTTCTCTAAGGACTATTCTCATACACTCATATATTTTGTCCTTTACCTGTCCCTGTGTGTAAATTATTCTCCCTCCCCTCTGTTGTTATAGGAATAAAGGAATATTAATTTCCTTTGAACCTGGGCATAATATTTCAACTCTGTCCATTTCATAAAATAATAGTGTTGCTGTTTCTTCCCTTTTTCTTTTTCTCTTAGTAAACATTGATGACTATTAAACGCCAAGCCATTGGTCTCTGAAATGTGAATGACAATATTTAGTTATTTTGCATATCTAGAAATGTAGAAATATTCTAAAAAGTATGAGAATTTGAAAATTATATAAAGGGTTAGATTACATTTTGTTTTACCTGTGTGTTTGTGCAGTCTTTCCTTCCTTTTTTCTATCATTTGGTACATACTTCCTTAATATCTACTAACTATAAATGGTTGCTAGAAGTACAAAACTAAATTAGAGGATTTATAGCCTGGTGAGATATATCAGAGATGAAAAAGACACAAAACTTTCAATTATTCACTAAATACAAATATCTAATTTGTATTCTGCTAACTTATATTTAAATCATTCAGTACATAGTAACCCCGTAGGTACTATGTTTCTAAGCATTGTGTTCTACAAAGTGGGTCTAGTAGGCAATAAGGAAAACACAGTCCCTTCCCTCATTGAAATTCGACCCTGGTGGAGGAAGCAAACATTAAGTGACCTGGTCTGTGCTGCGATGAAAGACATGGGGGCACTGACTTGGTCTAGCAAGTAGAGGGAGCATCTTTGAAGATGTGATATTTAAGCGAAACTCCAAAGGCTGGATAGACATGAACTAGAAAGGGAGAAGTAAAGGTGAAGAGCAGTTGTCTTTGCAGAGGGCACAGCATGTATGAAGGCCCTGAGACAAGAAGGGCATGTCTTATTAAAAGTTTAAAGGCCGGAATGGATGAGAGCAGTGAGGGGAAAATGTTACTAGAGTGTGTGCAAAGACGATATCATAAAGAATGCCATGGACCACATCTAAGATCTGATTCTTCTCCAGAGCGATGGGAAGTCATAGAGTGTAAACACAGGAAAGTGACGGTGGAATCTGAAATCTGGAGACGGGATTGGAGTTCGGCAAAAGTAGATGAAGTTGAAAGGAAAAAAAAAAGAATTTTGAGAGAGATGTAGAAATGTCAAAAACAGAAGACAAAGAAGATTAATTCCT